>NW_007085474.1:76907-102165 GCF_000164805.1 Carlito syrichta
GAGTGGATTGCTTGAGCCCACAGGTTCGAGACCCGCCTGGGCAACTTGGCGAGACCTCATTTCTACAATAAATCAAAAACTAGCCGGGCGTGGTAGTGCGCGCCTGTAATTCCAACTACTTGGAAGGCTGAGGTGGAAGGATCGCCGGAGCCCAGCAGGTCAAGGCTGCGGTGGCCGGAGCAGCCACTGCACTCCAGTCTGGGTGACAGAGTGAGACTCCAACTCAAAAAAAAGAAACAAAACTCAGAATAGTGATGGGTTATATACATAAGCCTTTTCTGTCCCAATGCAGACCTAAGAAACTGATTTGACCAACACCCAATGGACATTCCAAGGGGCTGAGGACAAGCCACACTCTCAATTATCAAGTCTTCAATCTCCCAGATAGACTTCTTGTTAGAAGATGAGAAAACACTCTCAACGAAGTGCTCATAAAAATAAGCAGTTTGGAATAATGGGAAAGCAATGGCATTCTCAGTCCTCAGGGGAGAAGCAGAGCTCCAGAAATAGCTTAATATATGAACCATAAGAAAATCTCAGAAAACTCTTTCATATTCTTAATACATTATAAGGAGCTACGTATCCTATAAAGTAGGACCAAAATCCATAAGAAGAGAATAAAATGAAAATAAAATAAGGATAGTGGGGAAGAGAGAGAGAGAAAAAAATCATGATCCTTTCTCACAGAAAGTCTGCAGGCATTCAGGTTTTTGTTGTCTTGGAGGGAGAAAAGATACTCTCATTTCCTGAATGTCCCTAGGTGCTCATTAACCCTTACAACTCTACAAGGCCGACATGCTTCCCCATTCTAAAGGTGGTAAAAACGAGGCTAAGACAGAAGTAATTTGCTCCAAGTCCCTAGGAAGAGAGGAACCGAACGATAAATATCTGACTTCAAGATCTGGACTTCTCCCAGAGTAAGGTTAATGAGAGAGGAAACTTGCAGAAAGGGGCTGAATTGAGGCTCCCTAAGGACTGAGTATTCCTAGTATACAAACAGAACAACAATCGCCCCTTGTACTGAGTGCCAGTTATGTGATAGACGTTGTACACCTATTTTTTCCCCCTGATTCCCAAAGCTATCCTGCCTGATAAGTATCATCATTCTCTTTTTTTTTTTCACATGGGGAAACTAAGGTCCATAGAGATTAAGTGATAAGCCCAAGTATTAGTTTTTATTGCTGCTATAATACATTACTATAAACTTCATGGTTTGAAACAACACAAATTTACCCTAGACTTCTGTAAAAGTTCACCATGGGTCTCAATGGGCTAAAATAAAAGACATTGGCAGGGCTGTGTTCCATGATGGAGGCCCCAGGGAAGAATCTCTTTCCTTGCCTTTTCCAGCTTCTGAGGTAGCTCATGGTCCTCACTCACGGCCCCTTCCTCTATCTTCAAAGCCATCAATGGCGTACTGCGTTTACCTATCACACCTCTCTAACTTTTCTTCCATAATCACAGCTCTCTCTGACCACAGCTGCAGATGGTTCCCCACTATTAAGGACTCATGTGATTAGACTGGGCCCACCTGGGAAATGCAGGCTCATCTCCTCATCACAAGGTCCTTAACTGAATCACATCTGCAAAGTCCCTTTTGCCATGTGCCATGAAGAGTAATATATCCACAGCTTCTGGGGAATAGGAAGTGGATATTTTGGGCGGCTATGGTGGGCATTATCTTGTCTTCCACACCAAGATTAAAAATTATTAAAGGGGTTGAGTCTGGAATTGAATTTAGATTTGGTCAGGAAATACTATACCTTCAAAATATATCCAGAATCCCACTACCACCATTTTTAGCCCTGGGTCTAGGCCATTTCACCTCTCACCAGGATTTCTTCTATAACTTCTCATCCCTTCTCCCTGTGCCATCCTTGCCCCCAATCCATTCTCAACATAGTAGCCAAAGTGATCCTTTAAAAATGTTTCGGATTAAGTCAGTCCTCTGTTCAAACCTTCCAATGACTCCCAATTTCATTCTGAATTAAGGATGCCCTCCCAATGGCCTACAAGTCCCTACACGTTGCTCTCCTCTCCCCAGGAGTCTCTGTTCATTCTCCCCCTCACTTTGCTCCAGCACACGGTAGCCTTCTGCTTTCCTTGAACACATCAGGCTTATTGCTGGAAACTTCAGTGAGAGAGGGCTTTACTTAGTTCTGCCACCAACTCCAGGACCTTGAAGTAGAAGGGGAAGGCATGGCCTGATTCTGGGACTTCTCTTCTTCGTGTTGGGGTCTGGCAGGGGAAATGGAAGAAAGATGACTGTATTCCTGTTTCATTGTCCATGGTTGTGAAGATGACTGTCTTCCCTGTTTCTCTGGGAAATGCCTCCTTCCCACTGGTCAATGCTATAAGGTCAAAGTTCAGATGCTCTCCTTCACATCAGATGCATACATTGAGGTGTGCAGGGGTCTCCAAAGGACTTCATCACCAGAGTGGGGGATCTGAAAGGCTCCAGCTGGACCTCTTCAATATCCCTAAGCTCCCATCCATGGCAGCTCACTCCATGGTTTCTTACTGCCAGGAAACCCTTGCCTGGGAACTACCCTTTCCTGGGTAGACCACCATCAAGACAGCTCAAACCCAGTGACCTTCCTCTATATCAAACCAGATCTGCCAGAAACTTTGACATGTGTGATGATGGGATCACAGACTGCTCTATGGCTTCACCTCCTTCCATCCTGCCATATCCTTCCAAGGCTCTTTTCCTTGCTCAGGTAGGAGGCATCAGGAAGGTTCACAAGTCTGCTTCCTAAATGAGATCTCTGCTTCACCCTCAATATTTACCTGGATTTTCTTGGACCTCATACTTGGCTTTGGTGAGTGTGGAGAGGCTCTCCTGGCTGGGCACAGTGGCTCACACCTGTAATCCCAACACTTTGGGAGGTTGAAGCCAGAGGTTGACTTGAGTCCAGGAGTTTAAGACCAGCCTAGGCAACATGGAGAGACCGTATCTCTAAAAAAAATTTAAAAATTAGCCAAGTGTGTGCCTGTAGCTCCAGCTACTTAGGAGGCTAAGGCCGAAGGCTCATCTGAGCTTAGGAGGTCGAGGCTATGGTGAGCTGTGATCAAGCCACTACACTACAGCCTGGGTGACAGAGTGAAACCGTGACTCAAAAAAGAAAAAAAGGAAGTGAGTGAAAGCAAGAGGCTCTTTCTTCCCCAGTGGCTCCCCCAGACTCCAAACTCAAGACTGCCAAGACCCTCTCCCTTTTCCCTAGCCTGGCTGGGTGAAGCAGTTAGGAAAAATGGGTATGGGGGAGCATGCATGACTTTGGTGACATAAGGGAGCAGAGTGCTTTGGCTACCGTGTATAAGCCCTAAAAAAGATATCTCTTTAGAATGTAAGGTACTTATCATTTTACTTTTTCAGCTTGATCCCAGTTCTCCAATGTCAGAAAATCATGAAAACTTACATGAAAATGTAAAAGTCTACAGGATAGGCAGCTATGGTGGAGTGAAAAGTTCAAGTTCAACAGAAAAAAATGTCATCTACTATCAAAGAGCAGACTGCCAGATTTGTTGAACTGGTGAAGAAGTATCTGATTAAATGGGGAAACTTTAATGTAGTCTAAAATTTTATTTTCTTAGTGACGAGAGTACAACTTTTATGCAAAAATTTTACTTATTCATGGCTAAAATATCTTTTCAAGACTTTTACATGTAAGTATACTCATTTTTATTTTGATATTTTTTTCTGTCTTTGAAAATAATGAACACATACACAAACACACACACACACACACACACACACACACATACACACATTTCCAGCAGAAACTTGAGATACAGAAAATTTCAACAATAGAAAAAAAACCCTATAATTGCCTGGCTGAGACATAATCAAGTTTGGTAGGAGATAGAATTCTTATATAGAACAATTTAGGATTGCATCAGAAAAGAAAGATCATACTTCATTCTGATTGTACTTTGCTTCATTTTCTGTGTTGGAAAGTTATTCAGTAAACACATTTGGGAAAATGAGATTTGGAATGTAGAATTCATCTAAAACTAATAGGGCCTTGAGACGACAGAAATATCTATTTTGCTTTAAATAAGCTCATAGCAGTGACAAGAAATATTTATCCATAAGAAGAAACTTCCAGGATCCACTTTCTTCCCTTCACTAATGCCCACTTGCTCCTGATGTGTCTTGCATTAAGTGGTTAGCATGTATTATAGATGCTGCTGAGATCTCACATGGGCTCTGCTTGCATGAGAAATGACCATGGGAGGGAGGGAGGAATGGCCAGGGGCTGAAAGAAGAATCCTCAGGTCAGAGGGGACCACTGTTGAACCCTTGGGGATGTACCTTACCTAGGATCTGAGTTGGTTTCATCTTTCTGTGCCCTGTAGATACAAAAGCAGACCAATGAGCAGCAGCAGAACTGCAGGGGGACAGGGATTCCAGGTGCTTGGGTTGTGGGTGGAGCAGCCCACAGGAGGCCGCAGAAGGCCATACCAGGTGTAGCAAAGATTCAGCCGCAGGAGGCCATACCAGGTGTAGCAAAGATATCTTCTCTTGTGAAATATGCCAACTAAAGAGTGACAGCATTTGGGAGCCCAGGATCTTAAAACTGTTTTACCTAGCCTCCCTGCAAGATTTCCTAATAATTCTTTTATAACTAAAAAGCAATAAAAATGTTTTCATATCAAGGAAAAGAGTTGTTTTTGATTATTAAAATGAAGAGTTTGCAAGTGAGCTAGAATGAGTAAAGGGAAGAGAAATAACCCATGACCTCATAACTAAAATTCCTCACCTACTACTATGACTATTTGTTGGGGAACTTCTCAGAATGGATAATAGCAAGAGTAGGAACGTTTTCATGTAGGTATGTTCTAGGCATGTTCTATGGGCTCTACATACAAGTGAGTCCTTTCAACTGCCCTGCGAGTTACACACTCTCTTCCTCCTTGCTTTACATCTGAATAAGCAAAAGCTCAGAAAGGTTTTCCACTCAGGAAGTGGGCTTAGTTATTGGACATGGCTGCTTCTGATGTAGTTCTTCCAAATGAACCCCCAAACTCACTTAACATGTCACCCACAGAGTTTCTCTTCACCTAGTGAGGGCAGTGGAAGATGTTGTAATAGTGAACTGTGGAGCCATACACTGGGGCTTGCATTGTAGTTCTAGCAACAAGCCTGGTGTCTTGACCTGGGCAAGTCATGCAATCTCTCTATACTTCACTTCCTTTTCTGTACAATGGGCAAGAGGATGCCTCTCTCAAAGGATTATTTTGGGGGAACTAAATGAGGTAATATTGAAAAGTACTTGGTACAGTGCCTGGCTCAAAAGAATGGTACTCCTTATGATTCCTACTAATTCTTGTTACATTAGAAATCAAAGAAAGAGGTGTGTATACAGACTGAGATAATACTGGGCCCTCTCACTGATTAGAGGAAATCCTGCAAGATATATGTGTGTCGGGTGACAATGGAGGGCAGATGTCCAGGAGAAGAGTTAAGAGTTTCCTACAAATGGACAGAGGATATTTGTGTCCCAAACACTTGGGCTGGTGGAGAGAGAAACATGGCAGGGAGGCAAAAGTGGTAATCCCAGAAAGGAGTCTGGGATGGCCTTCAAATGTTGAGCTTGGGTAGGACTGTGATGGGGCTGGAACATGGAGCCACTGAGGGTGTGGACTAAATAGGGAACCAGTCAACGAAGGAAAGTGCAGGTATCCCTCGATTTCTCAATTCTTGCTTATCCAAACCTAGGAAGAGAACAGGTTCAGCCCAGGAGGAGACCTCAGGAGACTGGAGAGCAAATCAGAGGCCCTGCAATGCAAAGCAGACTAACAGCCTGGCCAGCAACCCCCGAGGTATAGATTCAGCTCAACCATATTCAGCATTGTAAAGGAGATCTGTTTATTTTATAATCTCACATGATAAGATGAATGCTTTCTGCCATCTTGGCATTAGGTTCTGGAATGTCCACTTAAAACACTGGTATGCTCTCAAAAGATTTCTTATCCTGAACTTTTTGCTGTTGTGTCACTGGTATGTTGGCCTTGTGATAGTTGGAAGGAAGCAAAAGTCAGTACCTTTTTGATAACAACTAAAATCCTTGGGTTTATATAATGCCATATGACATGAGGGCCATTGTTTAGCTCTTGGCAAAGTTATGAATGCCCAGGGCAGAACACCAAAGAAAAAAGTCTACTTTGAAAGCTTTCTCAGAACAAATCTGAGGGAATTTGCTGGTTAATGCAAATACATGTCCAAACAAGTACTGGTTTGCTTAGGGAGGACATGGAGCTGGCAAGCCTTGCTTGGCACACAGAGCGTGAGTAATGTTTCATTTTAATGAGGAATCTTGGGGGTCTATAATGAGGACTATGTGGTATTTCCCCTGTGTCTGTTTGGAATGTGGACTGATTGTACCTACAGTGGAAGACAGGCCATCAGAAAGTACATAGTTCCAGAAACCTCTGGGGCTCACAAGATGCAGATAGTTTAAACACATATCAATGAATTTGCAGAGTTCCCAGACTGAGTAACCTGTCTTTTCCACAGGTAAGCAAATATGAGTGCAAAGTAATGAGACTATATTTGGGGTGGGGGTGGGGGATGAGGAATTGATTTTAAAAATTTTATTTTAAAGAAGTGGTTACACTCAGGGTTAGGTATAAAAATGTTCATTATACAGGTACTCTACTTGATGAGGTGTTCCTCTCACTCCCTTGGCAGTTTCCCTCAACTGCCAATCCCACCTTCCCTTCCACTACTGCCAATACCTTTCTTATAGTATTATGATAACTGTTCAAGGTCTGCTTATGAGTGGGAACATGGTATTCTGTTGTTTCTGTGATAGATCACTGAGTATGATTGACTCTAAATCCATCCAAATTGCTGCAAAATTCATATGTTTGTCCTTTTTTATGGCTGCATAATATTCCACTGTGTATATGTACCACATTTTTTAATCTAGTCCGGCTTCAATGGGCAGCATGGTTGGTCCCATGTTTTTGCTATTGTGAATAGAGCTGCAACAAACATGCATGTACAGGTATATTTTTTGTAGAATGATTTGAGTGAGGAATGGATTTTTAAATGAATACTATATGCAGCTCCAGGTATATTTTAAACATTGTGGCATGCCTGGAATAATTGTGTAGCTTCCCTACTTGACTCTTCTGAAAAGTAACAGTTACTTGAATCTTGAATACCAAGTTCATTTGAGTAAAGCACATAAGTTTGTTTTTTAAGACATAGCTTTAGTCACACTACATCTGTGAGTCCAGATCATTTAGACCTTTTCTAGCAAAGAAAGTCAATATTTAAGGTTTTGGATGGGGGGAAAAATGTAGAAAGTGATTAAGAAAGTGAACTCTCCCCCAGTCCTTGCAAAAAGTCTTCACTAGTTGATGGTGAGGCAGATGGGATGAACTTTACTGCTTGCCTGTTCTGGGGTCCATCCTTGAAATGTCCCCTTAGATCCAGCCACAGGGTGTGACTTCCTGGCAGCAAATCCCCATTCTGCTCAGATCTGGGGCATTATGTGATTGTTTATGCAAAGTATGTAAAGTACTGCGCTAACCTTTATTTTATATTTCTACTCCAGCTGGAGCAAAAAACCCCACAGAGACTGGGCCTCCCAAAGAGCTCCAGACTTTTAAAAATACAGTTGCAGAGTGTTTGGAAGAACATTATCCAGTCCTCCAGGCTTGAAGGAGGGGATGGTGATCCAGAATACAAGACAAAAGAGTCTCAAGAGGCAGAAACATTGGCAGGAGAGAACCTCCTCTCTGTGTGTTAATCTATCAAAGAGGACTTAGAATTATAAAGAGAAATAAGAAATTATCTATATTAAGATAAATATATTTTGAGGTGTTAAAACCTGATAGGAACTGATATTAAAGTATGGTAGACTTTTCAGGCAACAACTCTTTTATTAAATCAATTTGGTACCTCACACTTAGGACTAAATTGTGCTCAACAGCCCACAGGAAGATTTATTATGGTTTATTTACCCCAATATTTAAAAACAAAACAGTTTAATGCAGTCTATACATAATAGCTAATTCTGGAGTAGGTTTTAAATGGACCGAGGAAAATGTTCATTTTCACTCGTTTCCTAGTAAGTTTAAAGTCATTGCTCTAAGAGGTCACTCCTGCTCTCATTTGTGTTTGTTGCAACTCCCTCCCCCACCAACAAAAGCAACAACAAAAAAATCCAAGCAAAAAAGCCCTTAAGCAATAAAACTGGTGTCCAAGAAAAACATTTAGCTTGAAAAAGAGTTGAAAAATGTAGCCTTGGAAGAAACACTGCTTACATGGGATTGTTCAACAAATTCCTGTTGTGTGAGGTTTGGCATATACTTTCTAAAAATATAAGCATCTGGGGAAATGAGACAAAGCCCAGGTCTTGGACCAAATGAGGCACGCAGCGTGAATCTGTTAGTGATTATATCCATAATGAAATATGTGCCCAAATTTAGCAGTGCAAAATCTAATACAATAAGAAAGCCCAGCAGGCATGGTCCTTACCATAATATATAGCCAACAGAGAAGGTGCATATGGCGGCGAGTCCGCTGCTCCTGCTGGGATACTGATGGTGCGATGTCCTCATCTCGATTAATATAAAGGGCAAAACTGTCGTGTGCTGGAAAAGAACAGAGACTAGGTGACACAGATTCTTATCGTTGCCTCTCCATAGTTGTTTTTTCTCCAGTAGGAGAATGCACACTGTAAATTCCTAGGAAGGTGCCAAGCAGAAAACAGGCTATGGCTCGCCGACGAGGTAGATGTGAAAAGATGTCCAAATTGATGCACTATCAATTGCTCCAACGGCATTTTTCTTCTTAAATTTTGAAACTGCATTTTATTTATGTCTGTTATAGGAAATTTCAAAAAGATAGAAAGATGCATAGGAAAACCAGAAACAAAAGAAGGGAATAAAAAGAAACGCTGTTAACATTTTGTTATATGTTCTAATTTTTTTCCTTCCCCCTCCTATTACTCATACACAGTTAAGATCATGCTGTACATGCAATTTTGTTTTGAATTTTTATCACAATGTTGCAGCCTGTGAATTTTTGATGTGTCATTTTAGAAATTCTTCTGGAACATCAACCTTGACCATAGCTGCTGAAAATTCCATTATATAAATACACCAAGATTTATTTAACCAATTCCTGTTCTTGGACAGTAAGATATAAAAAGTTTTCAACTTTTCGTTTATTAAAAATGTCATGATGAACATCTTTTATAAAAGTCTTTGTATGAATGTCTGAATGTTTAATTTTTTTATAGTCAAAGATTATGAAGATTTTAAGGCTGTGATACATAATGCCAAATGATGCGTGTACCAGCAGCAAGTTTAGAAATAATGCCAAATTAGCTTCCAGAAAGGGTGTACCAGTTTGGATCAGCAGTGTATGAATTTAGATAAGATATCTGAAGGTAGAATCCCAGGAAGCTAAGTGGAAAACTTCCTCTGTTTTTCTGATTCAGTGGCTACTCTAGATACTAAGTTCAGTGGACCAAGATGAAGTTGAAATTTATCCCATCTACTGGTAAGAAAAAAGGAAAGCCAAATTTCTAAATCCTTCAAAGAAACAAATTCTTGGTACTGAAATTTAGTGGACAGATAAAAGGGACAAAGAGCTTCTTAGATAAAACTGGGTTAGGATATATACTGGAGACTTTCTCAAGAGTACAATGTTGGTAGAACTGAAAACTGACCCATCAGCAGGTTTAAGTTCTGTCTAGTACCTCCTTAACAGCCGTGAAAGAGTCTTTGTCCTGCTTTTGCTGTATTATTTGCTTGTTCGAGGAAAAGGCAAGAAATTGAAAGCTATGATTTTCAAACTTTAATAAGTATTTCAGCAAAATGGAACCAGGTGGCAGGCAGGCCTCGGCAGGCAAAAGGCATGTTGGGGACATCAAGGTGAATATCTTTGGAGCAACTAATTGTTTATAATCATAGAAAAAATAGACATGATGTTGCAAAAAATATTGAGACAGTGAACATTCTTTGCCTCAAACATTCTCCTCTAGATACTGCCAATACATTAGTAATTAGTGTGGCATTCCAAGAAAGTCAGGTGAGTGATCCCACAGTTGGGTGACTTTATATTTGTTACCTTTTATCTTCTTTATTATTATTGTCTTAAAACATTATACCTAGCTCTGAAGGAAACCATGCAAGCAAAATGTACATGTGTGCATTTTAAAGATCTATTCTATTGGTTTTTCATTGTAATCTAGTTACCTCAGATGATACTGGCCTGGAATTTCACCAACAGTTTGAGATGCCAACAACAGCTTTACAATGGTACATTCATGTCAAATTCAAATATCTAGCTAGCAATAAGATTATGACTTATCAAATCTTACACAGAAGAAAAATACCTGCAAATCAAACCTCTACCCTGGAGGTAATGTTGACTCTGATGGCCTGTGTGGGTTATAAATGATAATAACATTATTTTTGGCTCATGAATATTAAACAATTTCTTAAATTCTAGCTCTTTATTCACTGCTCAAAAGCAAGTAGAAAATCATCCATTTTCTATAAATTTATATTGGTTATATAAATAACCACTCAGAATATGTTTAGTTATCCAGTTATCATTCTTTTATCTAACCTAGTTGCTGATTATCAGGTGTCATACCTGGAAGGATCAAGAGGTATTTTGACCATGCCAGGGAGAAAATCAATTCAAAAAGGAAGATCTTTTTAGACCACTTTATCAATGGCATCATCACCACTAGAAAGGAGCGAATTGTTCCATCAATGACATAACCACTGACAAGAGATCTTTTTGTGGCTAGCTGTGTATGTGCAAGTTTGGCTGGTGACAAATCTCAGGAGGTTTTTCTATAACAAGGCAACAACTTACCGTTCAGAATTTTCATGCACGAAAGAATGCACATCTCCTCCTCTAAAATTTTATAATGCAAATTGTGTTTACTTATAAATAGTATATATTACCAAATGTAGATCAGTGCAAAATATTACTGCACATATAAATATTGCCTTACTGATTACTAAAGTTTTATGAACTAAAAAAAATGGTAAAAATCTATAAATGGTTCTGCTGAATATCTAAGTAACCTTTAGTGGTTTAGTTTTAATTTAAAATAGCAACAAGAGAGACAATTATTTTAGATCCACAGTTACAAGAAATTTATTTCCAACCCATTCGCAGGCAATACTCTGCTTCCATGACTTAAGAACCAGGAGGGAAATATTATTATTATTATTATTATTATTATTGAGTTGGAGTCTCACTCTGTCACCCAGACTGGAGTGCAGTGGCCGCTCCCGGCCACCACAACCTCAACCTGTTGGGCTCCGGCGATCCTTCCACCTCAGCCTTCCCAGTAGCTGGAGTTACAGGCATGCGCTACCACACCCGGCTGATTTTTTTAAAATTTATTGTAGAGATGAGGTCTTGCTGCCCAGGCAGGTCTCGAACCCGTGGGCTCAGACAATCCACTCACCTCAGCCTCCCAAAGGTGCGGGATTACAGGCTGAGCCACTGAGCCCGGCTGAAATATTCAACTTCAATTAAGACTATCACTGCATAAAAATGATTATCTTATGTTTTGTCACTGTGGTATCCATAACACTTAGAAAAGTGCCTGGCACAAAGGAGGCATTCAATTAATATCTGTTGAGATAATGTAATCTTCAAAACAACATCCTACAAGGGTATTATTTATTCCATTCTGCAGATGAGGCAAAAAAAGGCTCAGAAAGGTTAATTACCTTGCCTCAGATCACAGATCTAGTAAGTCTGGAGGTAGATTTAATACCAGTTTGGTCTGTCTGCAAGTCTCATGCTCTTTTTCTTGCATTAGAATTATATTTTAAAAGGATATTAGAGTCAAATAATTTTTGAATCTATAAATCTGTGGGAGTGCATAATTGAAGATCATGTGCTTTGTCTCTCAGACAGATTGGAACTATTTTTTTGGTTGGGTCTCAAAATAAACAAAAAAGTCTTCATTGTAAAAAATGAGTTTTGCAAAATGTGTTCTTTCCTGTGGCATATTATCATCTCAATAATAATACGCAATAACATTAGCTAGCATAAAGTTAGAACCTTCTATTGGTACAATGACAGTTACAGATGACTGGAAGCAGACTTAAGAATGATCTAGTTCTGTTTCCTCAAAAACAAATATAGTCTTTTCAGGTAGTTGTAGATCAATTTTCAACAAACAAAAGAGATAAAATCTGGTCACCAGAGGAGGCTTTAAGAATTGTATTGGACTATTTTCTGCAGTACTAAGACAATTCCCCAGCAACTGAATTGCCAGGTTAAAAACAAGGTTTGATTTGCTTTAAATGCTACCTAATATGAAGTGTTGACAACCCAAGGAGTGAACCCTTTATCTTTCATATAAACTTTGCCCCGAAAAGTACCAGTCTATGATATAAGTTGTGGTCATGTCCCAAGCTCTATCATCCATTGTTGCTAGTTTTGATGAGAAGCTGTATTTCAAAGATTGTATCCATAAACAGAAGCCCCAAACTATTTGGGGATGCTGCATGCTTTGTGTTTTTCTTAGTGGGGTCCAAGTGGAGTCCCTGTGAGGGAGTGATTATTGCCATGAACTGACCAGCTCCTCATGGCCAAGGTCTACAGAGGAAAATCCAAAAGGTGGTGTCACATCTACAGTCTTCCTCAGACCTGAGCAGAGGGCTGGATTTGCAGAAGGACCCATGATGAATTTTGATGTGAGGACCCTAAAGCAGATGGAAAGATAATAGCTTTGAAGAAGAGGATCAAAGGAAAAAAGCAGTGTAGTGATGTGGAAAGAACAGAAAACTGGCATTGGAGATCTAGTTCTGATTTTCACTGTAAGACTCACAGGTTCTTGTCCATTTATGAAGCTTAGTATTATTCTTTTTAAAATGAGGGGGTTGGATTAAATTAGTTCTTCTCAAACTTCTGTCATGAAGAACTGATGTATGAGTTTTGCTCTAATACATACCATGGCTGGCTACCCCATGCATAAGGAACAGTAGACACAGTGTCAGTGCTCATGAAAATGTTTCAATTTATTTTAAAATCAGAAGAAAAATGAACTTTCAAAGTTGAAGATTATATTCATCTTTATACTAGTATAGTCATAAAACATTATATATATAATATATGATATGTATATGTATACGCACACATTAATGCAAGAAGGCGCCCACAAACTCAAAATGCCTATAGTCTACAAAGGCCATTTTTGTGGCCCTGTCATATGCTACTTGATTAAAAAAAATTTTCTTACTCAATTCACATTTTTCTTAAAGAAATATACTTACAGGAAAACTTTATGTAAACTCCCATAAATGGAATATCACGTCATAAATAGAAGATAACCATAAAAACAAATACAATAAAAACTAACTTATCTTAACAAATATTTGCTGATACGTTTGCCTATCAAAGGCTCTGATTTTGAGGTCTGCTCTGTGTTAAAAAAAGGATGCTGGTAAGTATCAGAGGGGCATTAGAGACAAAATAGCATGAAATAGAGACTTGTTTAAACAGAATGAGAAGGACTGAAAGATAATAGAGGGAATAAGCTTATCACTATGTAATTTAATATTATTTAATGCAAGGTCTCTGTGACATAAATTATCTTGCATACCTGTGAGGTCAATTTCTGGACATAGACCCTTCTACCCTATGTCCAGCTCCTTTCTGCCCCTCCTCCAGGGAACAGACTCTGTCCATGACTGGTCTCTGAAGGATAAGCATATTCCCAGTAATGAATCACTGGGTGTAGGTGACCAAGCAATGCTAAAAGTCACGCGGTTGTCATGCGCAATCAATGTATTTGTAAACACTGGATAGAAATTTGAGTAATTAACTTGTTTGCCTATAAAACTGCTTGCTGTAACTGCCCTGGAGTATGGTTTTGGCACTGGCTTGTCACATCAGTGCCTCTTAGGTGGACCCTTTCCTCACCGAATGGTTGCCATCAGTGCCTTCTTTAAATTCTAATAAGCCAATGTCTTTCCCTGCTGGACTTCCAGGTGACTTCCTTGGATTATGTAAAGAACCTTACGTGCAAGCCCTCTCAGCTTTGGGTTTGCTGTGTTACAATACCCTACAGCTATGCAGCCTACATGCTGGGAAGCACTGGAACAGATTATTTATGTTATAGTTGTACCTTCTAACAACTAGATTATTTGATTTATGAATGGATGTTCTTTCATCATAAAAATGAAGAGATGGATGAGTTGGAAGTTTAGGTACTAATGGAGAAATGTAATGGTGTTGAAAGAAAGATGTTCACGCTACACAAGAATGATCAGGGATGGCTCTTGGAGAAAACATTTAGACTACTGTGATTGCAATCTAGGGCTATAAACTACAGGGAAGTTTTAGACTGATCTTTGCTGTGGATTAATAGAAGTACTAAAAACGCTGCTGTGTGATGATATAAATTCAGGCAAATGGGATGAATCCATTAGGCTACCTCTTAAGATTTTTTTTGAAGATCCTGAGAATTAATAGCTGTCATCAAAGTATACAATACAAAAATAATAGATGGAATTTGAAGATTAGGTTCAGCTGCCATTGTTCTAGTCCTTCTCCTTTCCAAAATATTTTTCAGTAGGAAAATACTGCTCCCACATCATATGACTACCAGGTAAAAATCATCTCTTCCTCGGAAGCAAAACCAGCTTTTGCATATTAGATGTGTCCAGGCTCGCTGGGTCATAGGAGAGCTGGTGACCCCATGTCTACTACGTGACTGTAGGACACAAGCAGACCTCTGGGGGTGCTCTCACAGTCATGTGTGCGTCAAGTTGCCAGGTGAGCTTGTTCTTGTCTTTATGTTTTCTAATATTCCCATGACAACTGTTGATCATAAATAGAAGGATGGCTGTGTGTGTGTGCGTGTGCGTGCGTGTGGTGTGTATGTCCATTATATGAGGGTTAAAGAGGTGACGGGACTTGCCTAGGAAGATGGGGTAAGGAAGGTCCCTGTGAAATCCATCAAGTTTACTGGTATATTATGAAGTAAAATAATATGGAAAAACCTCTTTAGGATACAAAAAGTTGTGCACTTCAGATTGTAATCTGAATATTTTGTTTGTTTTCTCCTTTTTCCGCTCAGCTACCCATAGAATAAAAGCAGATTAAAAACTAGAAAAGTTTTTATTCCGAAATAAAGTGGGAAGAAATTTCCTGGTTTGAAAATAAAGTCCATCGTATTTGCAAAAAAAAATGATAAAAAAAACACTAGAAAGGGTGACATCAGAAAAACTGAGAAAAATCACAAAACCCTGGCTGATCCTAACCCTCGGTAGGGCTTCTGGGTTTCCCAAATAAGTCAGATGTTTGATGAATACAGGAAACTGAAGCTTTGGGTTGGGGAATACGAAGAATCAGGGTAGGTTTTCCCTTGGAGCAACTGTAAAATCAGGGTCAGTGGATGAAGTGTTTCTCCTCTTCAAGGGAGAGAGAAATAACATCCCAGTCGGCTTGGAAACAAAACTGACGCAGACTCTAAAAAACCTGAATTATTAATCCCTGCAAATCTGATAAAATGTTTTATTCTGAAACTGCTGTTATTCATTTTACTAACTGATCAGTTCAAAATCTGTCCCCCTCGCTGGCTCCCTTCCTAGTAGAGGTATTGTCATATTTTGAATGACAGGGAACTCTGCCAGTCTCAGCCACCATCATTTCCGTTTCTCCAGAAATCAAATGGAATTTCCTCATGTCATGAGCCTCTCTCTCCCATGAGCTGGGTGCTGGTTTTAGTTTGGTGGTGCCTGTAAGTATGACACAGGAAATGTCTAGAAATTTCCAGAGCCTTTTTGACTATGCCTTTTTGCGGTTATGTTGGATATCTGTTCCTGCTGGCTGTCAAATCAGGTTGAGACAACCTTATACTGGAGCAGGCTTATGTCCAAACATGAGGTTAAAACAACGACCCAGGATCAAAAACTTAGGTTCAGACGGAACCAACATTTATTGTGTGTCAGTATGTTCCAGGTACTTCTAAAACTCTTTATTGGCTAAGTTCTCAATTTGGGATTTACTCAGTTCTAATATTAGCCCCAACAACTCTTAGGTTATAGTGTTAATAATTATTTTTTTATTTTTATTTTTTATTTTTTTTCATAATCAATATTTTTTATTATGGTTTTGTGGGGTACAGTTAAGGGTTAGGTGTATAATTACGTTTCATTCAGGCACCCTGTTGATAAGAGGTGTTTCCCCATCCTCAGACAGATTATTTGCTACTGTTAATCCCATCTCCCTCCCCCTCCCATAGTTTCCCAGTACCATCAGTCCTTTTCTTATAGTATTACATTGGATGTTCAAGGTCCATTATATGAGTGAGAACATGTGATACTCGGATCTTTGTTTCTGTGAGAGGTCACTCAGTATTATAGACTCTAGTTCCATCCAGGTTGCTGCGAAATTCATGATTTTGGATTAAAAAATGTAGTTTTAATAATTAAACCAAATAAACAAAAGAGTATTGCGCATTTAACAGACACGCTTACCTTTGCAATTAAGAGCAACTATGCGTCATAGAAATCATTACACCAGACAGTGAAATAGTTCACTGGACTATTTTTTTTGCATTTCAAAAGCATTTTTAACATGACTGGAGGGCAATAACTATCTTTTGTGGAATCTTTCTAATGAAGCCATCCCTGAGGTGCTAAGGGTCCCTGACATTATCAGGAGGTGCCTGTGGTGTTTTATCTTTTCTTTCCAGCCTAATAGCCTGTAAACCACCAATTAAATATTTCTTTTTGTAGCTGGGCATGGTGGCTCACACCTATAATCCCAGCACTTGGGGAGGCTGAGGTGGAAGGATCACTTACGGCCAGGAGTGTAAGACTAGCCTGAGCAATGAGACTCTGAAAATGAGACTCTTGTCTCTACAAAAATATTTCTAAAAATTAGCCAGATGTAGTGGCTTGTGCCTGTAATCCCAGGCACTTGGAGGCTGAAGTGGGAGGACTGCTTGAGTTCAAGGCTGCAGTGAGCCATTATCATACCACTGCACTCCAGCCTGGGTGACTTGACAAGACCTTTGTTTTTTGTGAATGGAATGTCAGAGATGACCCATGTTTACCATAAAATATAGCAGAGATTTTTAAAAGGCCTAATGTTAGCTTCTTCTGCAAAGATGTCACGATTAGTACTTGTAGTTCTTACGAAATAGCACCTCTAGTTACTGCCCTCAGACAAACAAACCATTACAATACGGCAAGACATATGCAGACCAATGATGGTGTAAAGGCCGAAGGTATTTGCTCTGCTTGGGTGGGTGAAGACAAGACTTCACATAAGCAACAGACATTTGAGCTGGGTTTTTAAGTATGACTAGGTGTTTATAAGCAGGAGAAAAGATAAAGGAAAGAGTTTATTCACAAGGCCAAAGACAAGAAAAAGCGCGTATGGCACAGCACAGTCCACTAAGGGGACTCTTACCATTGCAAGACGTGGAGGTGTATGAAGGACTAAGCTTGGATGCGTAAGGTAGCTATCTGCCAGATCCTGGAGGGCTTTGAGATGGGCTTTGTCCTGTTGGAAACAGAGTTCTCTCTAGCCTTAAACTTCTTCCAAGGAATTTAAGATGGATAGAAGCAGAAGAAACAAGTTTGGATATTAATAACAGAAAGATCAACTGGAGACAGGGTGGAGGAGGGAGCGGAGAGTGTAGAGGTTTATCTGCTAAGTTGCTGCCCTCTCCAGTCTGGCTTCTATCCTGCTCTCTTTCATCAAGGAAGGAGCCTGACTCTCTCCATGACTTTACTCTAGGCCTCTTCCTCAGTCTTTCACCTCTGTGAAGCCTCCTTACCTGAAAGTTTCTCCTTTCTACTTTTCTTTTCTCTTTTACTTTAATAGGCACCGTAATACTGGAAACAACATATAGAAAAGAACAAAAAGAAAGCTAGTCTGTGGCTATGGCAAACATCGATATGACAGGTAAGCATGTAAATGTACCTTTTTCATCCCTCTTTGTTTATGATGCTTTCTCCATTATTAATTGATGTGCATAAATGCAGAAATACAGAGTAATAAGAATAACTTCCATTAACTGTGCTCCTAATAAGTGCGGAGTTTATACTAGACCCTTTCCACTATTACATATTTAATTTTCACAACAATCTTAATGCAATCATTATCTTCACCTTCATTTCACACATGAGGAAATGGAGGGACAGGGGGTTAATTTGTCAAAGGTAGTGTAGAACTTGCAAATGGTACAGCCAGCATTAGACTTCAGATCTCCCTGACTTCAAAACCTGGTTCCCATGTTCATTCATTCATTTAATAAATACTCACCGTACTCATTCTATGTGCCAGTCATGATTCCAGGTACTGAAAATATAACCCAGAACACAGCAAAGACCCTTGCCCCAGTGGATTGCTGTTCTAGGGAAAACATTTCAGTTAAGCTAATGCAAATTTGAAGTCTCTCTCACCTTGGAGAACATCTAATTTATTGGGGTTGCATGTCTGAAATCTTACAGCAAGAAGTGATTCACACAATACAAGCAAATAACTGAAGTTATGTTGATTTCTTTCCTGCATGCGGAAACTGTACTAAGCACTTTACATGGATTAACACTTACTTCTCACAATCATTCCATGTGCTATATGTTTTTATTAGCATCAACTCCATTTGACAGAAATGGAGGCACAGAGAAGCTAAGAAAGTTGCTCAAGTTTATCCAACTGGATGGTGGTGAATTTATGCTCAGACTTGGGCAGTTTGACTTCTGATGCTCCACTGCCTCTGGAGTATGGGAAAAAACATGAGGATGGGGGAACAACCAGTGTGAGATCTCATATTAAGAAAGGACAGAGAGAAGGAACCTAAGACCTTCTGTCGCCAGCCCCCTCCATTCAACTTGGTAAGATTCCTGGGGCTACATCCAAAGATCAGATCAGTCTTTAGGCTCACGTTGGGGGTAAGTCCCATGGATTGTGAAGGTTTCACAGAAGAAGGAGGGACGAAGTGAAAGTCATCACAAGCCACTGTCACAGAGAAGTACTCTCTTTCGGAGATTTGTGCTACCCTTCTCAAATTTTCGATGGCCTGCTCTCCTTAAAGGTATTTTGGAACCATTTTGGGGAGTGAGATGAAGAGTGAGAGGAGAGGGAACAATGGGAGGTACAGTCAGGGTGGACGGCAAGAGAAAAGGGACATTTAATTAAGTGTTCCTGCCGTCAGTAAAATGTAAAGCATGAAAATATTTTTTAAGAGATCATGATGAAATGCCAAACTTGTGGAGCAACTATAGAAAAATGAAACTTATTGTTAACAGCGTCTGAAATTACAAAAAATCTTAAAAATAAGAAACTAGATTTTTTAATGTTATTCACCTATTCATTTCTTCTCAGAGATTATTTCCTCAGTAAAAACCACTCATCCATAGATAGCAGCATCCTCCAACATCAGGGTATGGTTCTAAAACTACAATTCTAACTATTTTTTCTTATCTAAAATCTTCCTACTACCCTCCAGTGAAGTCCAAGTTTCTTGGCATTGTGTTCAAAGGCTCTTACTATATGACTCAACCTACTTTTCTAGATTAATCTCATACTACTTTTGACTGGCAACTGTTATTGTTCCACTAAAAGATGCCAAACTTTCATGACTTTGTTCATGTTCTTCCATCTGATTGGAATCCCTTGATATTTAAGATTTCATCCTTCGTGTATACATATAGCGGTTATTTTATTCCCATCAAACAATCATCCTTACATTTATCTGCAAATGTAGTTAGGCAGGGCCATGGAGGGATCTTGTTCTGGCTAATGGACCTATTGTTAACAGAAATGTTAACAATAGATTAATAGACCAATGCATTTAAAAACTGTTGTGCATTCACTCTCTCTCTTTTCTGTCACAGTGACCTGAAAGCCACATGTTGAGATGATATGTCACAAGATGCAAGTGTTCTGGATCCCTGAGTCACCACTTGGAAGGAAGCTGCTCTGGGAGTCAAGTGAATGGCAGCAGACTTTGTGTGAATGAGCAATAAACTTTGTGGGGTTAATCCATGGAAAGTTCAGGATTAAACTGCTACCTTAGAATAAATTAGTCTATCCTGACTAATACACTATTCCATATTGTCAGCTTTGTCCTCCCAGAAGGAGTTAATCTGTTTTATCTGTGTTCCCGCTACATACCTACATGATGGTACACAATAATGTGTGTATATACACACACACACCATATATAAATGGTATAGCAATATGCCATATAACATGAAGGAAGGTGACCTTAATGTGTTGGGAACACCAGGGAGAAGGAACAAACCAAATTGACCATGATATGCTCAGCTTTTGTTGAAGGATCTTATTAGTATGACTTTTCCTTAAGTGAATCTTTTTCTTTAAAAGAAAAAGCTCTGCAATATAAAAGGAATGAAAAACAAGCTCCTAATTCATTTTATAAGTAAATTAAAAATCTATTCATATTAAGGGTCAAAAATGATAATTTTTGATTGCAGAAAGACATTGGGAGTGATTTTCCCCCAAATCATATTCATATGGGAATAAGTCACCAAACTAAAGCTGTGTATTCACAAAACATGTAAGAGGCATTACTTTTTTTGAAGTGAAAATAGTAACACATTTCCATCGACTTTTATAATTTCATCACACTTCTCTGTCACAGTGTGGAAACAAATTTTAGTGATACTAAAGATGCCTCTTCACTGAGTTTTCAAATACAATAATTTCAAATGGTTTTAATTTACCCTTGTTTATGATAAAATAAATGTTATTTTGATTGATTGGCAAATGTCTACTAGCAGCAATAAGAGCAATTATGTTTGACATGAAGACATTATAAAAATCTATAACCCAAACCTTTAAAGCCTGATTTAAAATGTCAAATTTGACTTATGAGAACCAGTTATAATCCTGCTTCATGCAAAAAGCATTAGGTTAATGCTGGAGCAAAGTACTGTTGCCAAGCGTGCACTGGCATAATTAATCAGGGATATTTCAGAAACGAATCATCTCCAAGGGGTTATTGATTTACTGTCATGACACGTTTTTCTCCTGGGCTGCGATGGTGCTCTGGAGCTGGGATGCACTGGCATGTATTTTTCAGTGACTAAGTCTTGATCTGTCCTCCTGGATTCCTGCCATCTTTGCACTGACATCTGCAAGCACTCACATTTGACAGCCTCATGCCTGAGTGTGGTGGCTTCCAAGTTGATTAGAATTAGTTCAGAGGGGTTTTGGACTAGTCAAAGTGTAATAAAAAGCAGAGAGCCATGAGTCCTAAGAGAGTGACATACACCCTGCAAATGGCATCATATTAACAGGGAATGTGCATGCGCATACACACTCATATGCAAACACACAAGCACACACCCATGAATACAAAAACACATGCAAGAATACACACATGCACACATTCTATGCATATACACACATGCAAATATGTGCACACATACACATACTCATCCATGCACAAACCCACAAGCACACGTCCATGAGCACACATATTCCTCTGTGCACACACAGATGCACACACACATTAACATACTTAATGAATGAAGATGATTTCAGTTTTAATCTCCAAGGTCAATTCTATCATCTATAAATGAAATGAAATTAAAGCTCTTAGAGAAGAACTATTTTAAGCACATATAAAGCAGCTAAAAGTCACCTCTTTTTCGCAATGATTCCATGACATAAAATAATACTGTCAGAAGGAGACTTTAAAGCTCAGAATAGTCAAGTGTTCTAAAGATTACCAGAAGAAATCAAGAGAGAAAAAAAGCAATTTAACTCACAGCTCCAAACTTTTCTTTGCAGCCTTTCACTTTGACACACTTCCAACACAAAGCAACGTTGATGTTTCTAGAGGTGTGAGTGGGCAGACAGTGGGTAATGGGTGGAGAAAGACCTCTAAGAAACAGATAACATCTCTGTTACATCAAATTCCTATGCCCCTTCCAGGTCTTTGTTCAAGTTGTATTTCCCTGCACATTTCCATGTCTTACTTTGGCTGCTTGATGATTATGTGGTCAACGTTGAGCCCAGATGAATGGAGACTCTAGCGACTACACAGGCTTTGCCTGCTGTGAGGAGAAAAGATAAGAATGGGGACAGGAAGTCATTCACCATTAGCTGGCTACCTAACTTTGAAATAACCGGAGTCCTTCTAAAACCCAGGCTTCTCATCAGTAAGAGCCTGCAGCACTGGTCAATAGAGTTCCTTTTCAAGTCTTGGGAATTTGTGTTCACATCCTTGATGATACATTTCTGTATCCAGTGTTTCTATCTAACCTTCCTTTATCCTTCTCTCTCTGTACACACTTTTAGTTTAAGTATTATGTCATATTCACAGGAAGGTGCACAAATAAGAAGAGTCCAGAAGATCAATGAATATTCACAAAGCAAATTCACTTCCATAACCAGTACCTGGCCAAAACCAGCATTACCAGCCTCCCAGAATATTCCTTTCTGACTTCTTGTCACAACGAATCCTCCCCCAAATAACTCCTATTCTGATTTTGAACACATTACATTAGTTTTGTCTGATTTTAACGTTTATATAAATGGAATAATACAGTATGTATTCGTTGGTGCCTGATGGCTTTTGTTCAGCATTACATTTGTGAGATTCATCCATGTTGCAGAGTGGAGTCGCAGATTTTCATTCTCTTTGCTGTATTGTATACCATTGCATGAACACAATGCAATTTATTTATCTGTTCTATTGTTGATGACATGTGGTTCTTTCTAATTTCTTGTGCATTCTGCTTTTGGTTTGCATTTTTCTTGGGTATATACTGAGGAGAGGTATTGCTCGTCATAGGGCATGATCTCAGATATTCGGCTTTAGCAGATAATTTCAGCATTTTCAAAAGTGACTATACTAACTTACTCTCCCATCACTAGTGTATCAGAGTTCCATTTGATCTGCTCCCTTGTCAACACTTAATACTGTCTGTCTTTTTCATTTGAGTCTTTCTCATGCTTGTCCTGGGTCAGAAGGTGATAATGTTCACTGTGTTTCCATCTATGGATTTTACAAGCGGAGATTCAGACTAGCTATGCTACTTGACATAGTGTTAACCATGTTTGGTGGATGCTGTGATGTGCCGCACAGATTCGGTCCTTTGGAGACGGAGGTACTTACTTCCCCAGCATCTGGGAGTGCTGCCAACATCAGCCCTTTGCTCTAAGTCCCCCCCAGGAACTTCTCTCATCAAAAGAAAGCAGCATTACTAGGGCCAGGCCTCCTTCTCTACGGCAGTCCATATACCATAACTGACCCACACTGGAGTGCAAAGACCTGGTCCACTTAGTCCAATTTGGGGCAACTCTGAAGGACTTTCACAGCTCCTGTAGGGTCAACTCAGGCCCTTGCTGAAACTGCATCTCACACCCACATCTTGCTTGACTGGATCACACTTCCTTTCTCTCCCCCAGCAAGTGTCGAACCTAGAACACTCCCCAATAAACCTCTGCATGCTAATTTCCATCTCAGAATCTGCCACACAGAGAAACTGACCAGCAACAATATGACAATCCTGGTAACTTGGGTCAGAAGGTGATAAATAAGTTAGAAGTTATGAATTGGCATTTATGAGGATGACATTTATGAGGACTTAGTGCTTTTAAGAAACAAGAAACTGGTCAGTGTATGATAAAATTCCTCACTACCACCTAATTTGGGAGCTATAAAGTCAGCCACTGTAATTTTATGTGTGACCATGCATGGCTAAACAAGCCTCCTTGACATATAACTAGGTTTCTTAGTAACCAGAGTAGAGTTGGCACTTCAAGTTCCTTAAAACTTGTTACCAGTTTGCAGCAATTTGACACCTTATTCAGCTGAATAAGGCATATGTGAGATCACCTAGGAGTGCTCCCCGTGGATTTCAAGCTCAGGGAACAATGCCATTCACACAGACAATGTGAAACACTTATTCCCTTGTGAGGCAGTGTGTTGGGGAGGAAGGGCTGGAGGTAGGAACATGCTTTGGGTTCTACATCTCGGTCACACAACCAACCTTTGGTTTTATGCCTCCTTCTGGCCTTATGTTTTGTTATTTTCACCCACAGACCAATATTTTAAATGACTTTATTTCTTAAGCTGTATATATCAAGTCATAATCCTCCCTATTTTTATTATAATTAATCAAAGATATATATTTTGGCCAGCTTTGGATCAGTATGAGATCAACAGTATTACAACATTGTGCTCACAGAGTTCAGCCAAATCAAAGAAACCTGACATTTTCATCAGCCTCTGCAGTCTAATCATGGGTAGTGATACATTTTTTTAAAAGCTTAAACACAGCTGCAGATCCTTTCTTACCACTTTTGTTGACCTCTAGGAGTCAGGTCTCCATTCTGTGACTATCGCAAGAAAACTGAAAAGTTCTCAGTGTATATGGTGGTGAGTGGGATTTTAATCTCTTGACCAGGAGCCTCCCTCATTAACAGAGTCTGAACCTTCAAGAACTACTCATCAGCTCCTGTCTTCAGGTCTACCCCTCTCTCCAGCCAGCACATCTCCCTGACTCCATATTCCTCTTGCTTTGGCACTCATATATCCAAGAAATCTGGGAGCTACTCAAGAAGGGAGCAGAATAAGGTTAAGGCTAACTTGGAGCCTTCAGAATCTTTTCAGCTTCAAGAATAAGAAAGGATGAAGGAAAAAGGATGGGGAAAAGACTGTTTAAAAGATATGAAATGCAGAATGTTGTGTGACTAGATATAATAGGCTGCCCTTGGAATACTGGGGCTAGGAATCAAGCGAGTTGAGGATTAAAAAAAGCTGTGTGCTATGCTATATGAAACTTGGCAGCCTATGGGTTATGAAAAAAACTGATTCAATAAATGTTTTGATAAATGGGTGAATATGATCAATGAAGAAAGAATGACTAGGAAAAGCTATGATGCATTAAGAATATCAGGTGCCTGTGGAATGCTATGCAACCATAAAAAAGAATGAAATCATGTTCTTTGCAGTGACATGGATGGAGCTGGAGATTATCATCCTAAGTATACTGATTCAGAAACACCAAACACCTCATGCTATCACTCATATGTGGGAGCTAAATGGTCACAAAGATGGAAATAATAGACACTGGGGATACCAATGTGTGGGGGGATTTAGGATTCAGAAATGACTTGCAGGGCACATTGATCATTAACTGGGGAATGGACCACCTGAGACCCAATCTCCACCACTACACAATATATCCATGTAACAAATATGCACGTGTACCCCTTGAATCTAAAGAAGATGGAGGAGGAGGAGAAGGAGGAGGA
>NW_007085474.1:102225-117534 GCF_000164805.1 Carlito syrichta
GAGGAGGAGGAGGGGGAGGGGAAGAAGAAGAAGGGGAAGGGGAACGGGAAGAAGAAGACGAAGACGAAGGAGAAGGAAAAGGAGAAGGAGAAGATCGGGTGTCCTTACAGTTAGGGGCAGACAAGCCCTTCTCCAAAGTGATCTCAGAGGGCCTCAATTCACCTGGGGTGGCAATGACCTCAGTCTCGGGGAAGTAGCAATTACCTCAGTCTTGGGGAAGCAACATGGCTTCCAGAATTTGAATAAAGATGCTGGAATTCTTCAGATCCATGAGCAGGAGACGTTTTACCAATGGAGATGAGGACTAGGAAATGGAAACGAAGAAGAGAGAGGCAGGACATTGACAGGGGCTGGGTCACTCTTCTGATTCTCTGAGGATGGGTTCTTTTCTAGCTTTGCTTAAGTTGGTTCTTGACCATATTATTGTCCTCGATCAAGTCTCTTTTTTTTTTTTTTGCTTTTTCCAGCTTTACTGGGGTATAATTGACAAATAGAAAATGCATGTATTTAAGGTGCATGACTTGATATTTTAATATGTGATATATTGTAAAATGATCACCACAATCAACCTAATTAACATATCCATCACCTCATAGTTACCTTTGGGTGTGTGTAGAACACTTATAATCTACCCTCTTTACCAAATTTCAAATGTACAATATATTAAGTATCCTTGATTAATTCTTGACAGATCATCTTAGGTGATTTCCATTTAATACCTGCAGCAAATTGGCCATATTCTTATTCTTGTTTCCTTTTAATCCATTGCCTATGGAACATTACAGATAAGCAGGATTCTAAATAAAAGTAATTAAGAGAAAGAAACCTCATTGAATGATATTTGGTTGTGGCTAGAGATTGAGCAAATGAAATGTACCTTGAAGGGATAGTCAGGAAGGAACATGCACATAGGGTTTTCAGATAGTAGGTGCTTAGTGCATTATTGTGGAATGAGAGGATTCTATGGAAACACTGTGGATGCTGAAGGCATGACCCGGTAACTTTCTGTCATTTCAAGTTCACAGGGAGGATGAGGGGGCGTTTAGTTCTATCAGGGTCTCTCTCAGAAATCTTTTTTCTCTGAGTGAGGTATATTGTGTTCAGCTCTTGCCAAACTTAAATTGCATCCATGTTAAAGAGGAAAAAGGCTTTAGTGCATTCCTTTGGGGGAATGGAAACAATTTATTTTGTTTGTTTCTAATGGAGAGGGTTAGCTCCAAACTCTCACTGTGAGGTCTGAGAATCTGGGTTGAGGACCGCCAGGCAGCCAGAGGGGCAAAGAGAGGGGGAGAGAGGGAGAGACTGAGAGAGACACCCAGACCTTATCAGGTGACAGTTAGTAGAAGCAGCCAGGGACAGAGGCAATGCATAAAATATACTTCCTGGTTTTACATCGGAATACACCTTTTGCCAAATAGTATATGAATAGAAGTGCTTCCACAGCTTTTTATTTTATTATTTATAAAACAAATGTTTGTTTTTGTTTTCAAATTAAAACCTTCCCCTGATGTGAGCACAACCAACTACAGTATCTTTGGGGGTGGGGTAGGGCCATTTTTGTTTGTTTGTTTTGTTTTTCCTCCTTGCTGTTCAGAAAATGAAACTGCCAGGCTTACAGTTCACCTTTCTTCAGAGGAGGAAAGGAAAAAGGCAGATGTGCAAATGACCTGGACGATAACAAGTAATGAGATTTTGGGAAGACTCCCCTATTTCCCAACATGAACTAGATGATGAGAAACATAAGCATGATTTCTCACCTGCCAGTTTCCCTTAAGAGGTTATTTTATAATGTAATTTATTTCCAAAGGGTGGGCTTGGTCTCTTAACATGAGTAGAGCACTGTCGTTGTGAAGCCGCAAGCATCAGTACACAGCCTCAAGGTTAACATGGGTGGCATAAATAAAAAGGAAAACGCATCCTTCTCAGAGTTCCCAAGCCTGTAATAAGACTGCTGGTGTGTTCAATGATATATGGTCTCTTTTTATTTTCAGCAGAGAGCAGTATGCTTTGGGTCTTCGAAATATTGTTTGATTGCTTTGCAGAAACCAATCAATAACACACAGGTAAAGTTTTCTGCAAGGCACATAAATCTTAGCATGGGGAGACCAGCTGTTGTGAGATTCTGGATTGGTGCCAGTTTCCAACTGGGGAATCTCAAGGAAATGATCCTGAATCTGGGGCTTTGTTTGGATTTCAGTGGAACATAATCGGGCGACATCTGGTCCCCCACCTTGTGCTGGCTTGGCCACATTTCATCCGCCATGGCTCTGGGCACCTCCTGCGGGGCTTCCTGTGAGTGCCAAGCACCCGTGCCCTGCCCATCACCAGCTGCCAATCAGTTTTTCTCAGCAGGGAACAAAAAGAGAACTTGGGGCCTTGAAGATGCCTGCTGAAAACCTCTCATAAAAAAAGATCTTAAAATGCAATTTGGGTCCTGCTGCCTGACAAGTTACTGGAAACTAAACAAAAGAGAATAACAAAAATAGCTTTGAAGGGAGGAAAAGTGAACAGAAGGGCATAAGTATAAGCACCGGAAATTAGCAGAGTGGGCACAAAATAATGGGAAGGTTAAAAGGGTGGAAGAATTGACGAATAAAGGCTAATAATAAACAAATACATGGAGATATATGCTCTCGTACTAATAAGTAAGCAGTTACAATCAAGTGAAAAAGCATGTTCACATGCTAAATTAGCAAGGCTTTCTTTTAAAATAAGAATACTTCATGTTGCAAGAAAGAAGTGAAAAGCACATACCTGTGAACACTGGACAAAAATAGTACATCGTTACCACTGTTTCAGAAGCAAACCGCCCATATTATCAAGGGCCCTAAACTCTTTCCCAAGGACCGTAATTCAATTTCTGGGAATCTATGCTAAAAAAATAATAATCAGTCCAAATAAAAGAAATAAACACAAGATAAAACCCATCCTTCTTTCCTCAGCTTAGCAAACAAAGATGTTTTCCCTAACTGTACTTCCAATAGCAAAATAATTAAAAGTAATCTTAACGATCTACAGAAAGTAGTTTTTACACTAAGATATATCCACTCAATGGAATATTACATAGCCACTAAAAATATTTTAAAATACTTACATTATTGTATTTAGACATCAGAGAACATAAAAAAAAAAATTCACATTATCATATTTAGTTTTATAAATCTTAGGTGGGAAACAGCCTAAAAGGAGCACATTATGATGTTAACAGATAACCATGACTTACCTTCTTTCTGTCTCTATGTTTTAATATTTTTTGAAATGTTCTTTAATTTGTGTATATTATCTTATTACTAAAAATACATTCATTGAAGAAATTTAAAAACATACATTAAAGGACATGTGGCACATGTGTAGGAAAACATTTGAACAGAGCATTATCGAGAAAGCATAGACATATGAAGAACCAGAGCAGGGCTTGTAATATTGCTGAGCAGATGAGCAGGAGAAAGGGAGAATGGGTAAGTTCCAGATATCAGTAACAAAACAGGCAAGGATTAAGGAGAAGCTTAAGTAAGTGATAAGAAAGGGAGAAAATCCAGTGAAGTACCAGGACATAGAAAACAAAGAGGGAAAGCTATCAAATAAAAGTGGTATCACTGAATATTGATCACTTTTGCTTTGTGAGGGGACCACTTAGAAACGCTTAGTCACCATAAGTAACAGTAGGGTAAGGCCACATGAATTAATAATACAGAAAAGTCAAAGACAATTGGGCTGAGTGAGAGTGATAAACTCATCTGATTTTCCTTATATACATTCATAATCAAGAAAGTCATTCCAAGCTTTCAAGTCAGTTGGCTGGGACATAAGTGCCCTAACAAATACTCCTTGTGGCTTTCCCTGTCAACCTGCTCATCTGTGGTATTAATCTGATGAATAATGTCTCAGGTTAGCTATGCAGATTTGCTTAAGTGGGAGTGTACAAGGGAAGAAAATTAGAAAGGATTGCAGTGGCAATGCATACTGAGAACTTTTGAAAAACTGACCACAGTGTTTATGCAGAAAAGTGTAAATTGCACGAATACATCTGTGGTCCCCCTAATGATTTTCTGTCCCTGGATTGACCCTCTGAGAAACTCTCATGGAGATGGTAAGTCTTTTTAAGATCTTCTACTTGTTAAATTGTAAACCTCCTCCCCCAACTTAAAAAAAAAATGAATCTTCAATTTTTAGTTATGTTTTGGTACATATTGGCTCCTTTTTCTAATTGTGTGCAAAATCCCTTTTACCATTCAAAAAATCTGTAAGAATCCCTGTTTCTTAAAATCTATATCTATCAAGTAGTAAGTGAAAGTGACTCTCGGCAGCAATTTTCTTCATTTGAAGACCAAGGTTTCTCAGAATTTCTTTATTTTCTTTACCTCTGTTCCCCTTTCTGCTTTGCAGCTTGAAAACATGGTGAGTTAAAATAGGACCATTTTTGTTTTCCAGCTGCACCATAAGCATAAGGCAGAGCTGTGAGTATGTTAGAGTTTTGCCCACAGCAAACAATTCTTTCTACCTCTTACTTGCAGATGGAGCCTTCAATTTTCTAGAGGAAAAACGTACTTTGGAAATGATGTCCCCCTGTTTTAGCAACATGAAATATTTCATATTTCTTATGCTACTTAGATTATGTAAGCCCATTTACTTTCCCCGGTACAGTTTAAATTTACAAGTGGATTTAATATAAAGATGTTTTTGCTAAGCAATATTACGAAAACACTTCCTCTTTCAAATTCTTAGACTGCTCTCTGTTATTTATTTCACCGAACATCCCTAGCTGAGCTGTAGCAATTGCTGAAAGCTTCTTAGCAGCAACACCTTGAACATGTCATCCAATTCTATTTATCAACAGCAGGATAAGTTAGATACTCTCTCTCATAGCTCACATATTTTCTGAAAGATAATCATTAAAAAGAAATTGCCATAAACTAACCATTTGCTGTTTCCAGAGTCCAGGGATTATCAGCCAACTTAAATTTAATGAACTAAAGTCAATGAGGGAAAAGAACTTCGAGAAGTTCCTTAAATCATTGCAAAGTTAAAGAGTTGTTTGTTTAGAGGTATCTTGAGTTCTTTTCTTCTTGTGAGGCAATGGTAACTCTTTATGTTAATGAGGCTTCCTCTAACTTGCCGTGTTTGTGAACTGAACTCCCATTGGCAGGGGGTGGGGGAAGTTTAGTGATGACTCAGTTTCTCCAGGTGTGTTGAAAAACTTTAGACTCAAGCTTTAAGCAAACATTTTGCATGGAGGAAAGGTAAGAACTATAACTTATATATGCTTTTTGATAATTGTACTTTTTGCCACATAAATTCTGACATTTAACCAAAGCTACTTTCAAGGGGAAGTTTTTACCAGTTTAGGCTAGGGCCACCAGTATTCTCACGCCTCCCCCAAATCCCAACACTGCAGAGTTACCAATGTTTTCCTTTTCCTTCCCTGTTCCTCTAGAACATCAGATATCTGTGGGTTACAACTCAAGACATCACCAGGCAGTTTGCTTGTATGTTTGAAACTCTGGGACACTCCTTACTTTTAATTTCTTCTCCTCCTCCCTTGAGCTAAATAGATGAAATCAAATAGAAGGAAATTCTTTTTACTTTTTTGCTAATTTCAATGAGCAAAGGGAAGTATTGGGGCAACATCAGGCTTCTCTAAGAAAAATTTACTGATGAGTGAATTGAAAGCTTTTGCTGGGGTAGATGGATACTCTTTGGTTAAGAGTAGGTCTGTGAAGTCAGACCTGCGTTAGAATTACACTTACTAGCTTTGCACTTACTAGCTTTGTGGCCTTGGTGCATATACTTAACTTATTTAAGCCTCAGTTCACACAGTTGTAAATGGGCTTATAAAAGGATAACTACTTAATGGCACATCAGACAATGTATATAAAGCATTCATCATCACACCTGGCACAGAGTAACTGCTCGATAAATGTGTATCATTGTTTTTATTGCTCAAGCTATAATCTTTCCTTGATTCTTCCTTGTGACCACAGCATCTCAAACGTTTCTGAGTGATCTTAGAATAGAGTAGACCTAACTGGCCCATACAGGGGATCTGTGATCATAGATAATGGATAAGGTTTATTGACTCCCAAAAGAAAGCAGAGCATAGGAATAAATTCCAGCTATTTAATATACAGTGAGCACAACTGAGTATATTGAGCTACAATACTGGGGTGGAATGGCAGAGGTGTAGAAGACACTCATTTCTTCATTTCTCTTCTCTTCTGTACAACATTAGCCCCCATACGCTACAGAAATTTTTCACTTGGCCTCCAGGTCATTATACCAAAATCTTGTGATACTGAAATTGTAGGCAGCTCGAATGCAGTGCAATAAGTCCAAAACTAAATTTCTGATCCGCTACTGTGCTGTCACTGCTCTTCTAGTATTCCCTGTCCATTATCCAACCAATTGCTCAGACGAGACATTGGGAGTCATTCCTGACTTTCCTTTGGATTTTTGGCTGGTAAAACTGGACAGGGAACACTAGGAGTGAGCCAGGTTTTGCGGATACATTCCCAATTTTGATTATAAGCATGATAGAAGTGAGAAACCTTTATGATACTCAAATTCATGTGGAAATGGAGCTTGGGAAAGAAACCTTAGCTAGGTGACAAATACAGCTGTAGGTGTGGATATATTTGTTTAGGAGAAAAGTATATATTAATTAACACTAGAGTGGGCCTACAAATAAACATTGAGAAACTCTATGCTTAATGGCTGATGGTAGATGATAAGCCTGCAATGCATAGTAAAGAAAGTAGCTATAGAGATGAAAGAAAAACCAGAAAGTGCAGTGTCAAGGAAGCAAGAGGAGGAAGACAAAAAGAGGGAATGGTCTATGGCAGGGGTCCATGGCCTATTAGGAACTGGGCCACACAGCAGGAGGTGAGTGGTAGACAAGTGAGCAAAGCATCATCTGTATTTGTAGCTGCTCTCCATCACTTACATTACCGCCTGAACTCTGTCTGCTGTCAGATCTACCCTGGCATTAGATTCTCATAGGAGCATGAACCCTATTGTGAACTGCACATGTGAGGGATCTAGGTTGTGCACTCCTTATGAAAATCTAATGCCTGGTGATCTTGGAGCTGAGGTGGTGGTTTGCACTGGGGAGCTGCTACAAATAAAGATTTACATTGGCAGTGAGGTTTGATTGCACAGAGACCATAATAAATCAATTGCTTACAGACTCATATCAAGCCCTATAAGTGAGTGATGTACTTCAATTGTACAGCTGCATCTGATGAAAGGCTTTAGTCAGAATTCAGTTCTTATTTTTGTCCACGCATGGTCTGCCTATTATTTTATTTACCATGTCTCTTTTTTTAATGGTGAGTTGTATAATTATTTCCTTGTATATTACAAGGTAATAATAATAGAAATAAAGTGCCCAATAAACGTTATTGACTCGAAGAATTCCCAAACCATTCCTCCCTTCCCCCAGTTTGTGGACAAATTATCTTCTATGAAACTAGTCCCTGATGTCAAAAAGGTTGGGGACTGCTGATCTATGGCATTTAAAACTGCTGAGAAGGCAAAATGAGAACTGAAAAATGTCTGTTGATATTCTGGCAAATGTAGGTTGTCTTAGTCCATTTGTGTAGCTCTAACAGACCATCTGAAGTTGAATAATTTATAAAGAAAAAGGGGTTGTTTGGTTTAGGATTCTGCAGGCTAAAAAGTCCATGACTGAGCAGCTCCATATGGCAAAGATCTCATGCTGCTTCCACTCATAGCAGAAAGCAGAAAGGGAAGCAGGGATGTGCAAAGAGATCTCAAGGTGAGAGAGGAAGCAAGAAAAAGAAACGAGGAAGTCAAACTCTTTTAAATAATATGTTCTCACAGGAACTAATCCATCCTTGGGAGAGAGCATTAATCTATTCATGAGACATTTTCCCCCATAATCCAAATACCTTCCAACACTGCCACCCTAGGGATAAAATTTCAATATGAGTTTTGGTGAGAACAAACCACATTCAAACCATAGCAGATGCCAATAGAGACCTTGGCAGAACCTGTTTTAGTAGATGATGGAGACAGAAAACACAAGTGCAGGAGATCCTGCTAGCCCACATCACCCAATCTTAACTCTTGGGTCTAGAATTTAATACTTTTCCCTCCCAGTTGTTCCTCAAGTTATTTTAAATTTAAGCTTTCATTTACACTCCCCAAAAATGTCTCTTTGCCTTGGCTGTGCCAGCTGCTTTCCTGGTTTCTTCCTCTGTTCTACTTACATGGCCCTTTATGAATCTCTCTTCCAGTCAAGCTTACAAAATACCTTCATAAGATGGCAGAGGACACAGGGTAACAATCATTTGTGAGAAGAAAAATTTTTAGACAAAGGTTGTATGAGTTTTGTAAAAGAGTATGGGTGAGAATGGAAGATATAACTCTCTTCAGTGTTAACAGTGACTGAAATCATTGCCCTGGGATGACATGACATTCAGTATTGCTGAGTCAGTACCAACATTAATTCTATCCATGATTTGAGTCATAATATATTGATGGTTGTTCACAATTCATGAAGAAGCTGAATGAACACAAGCTCTTTTGAATTTTTTCCATCATGTTCAATACTCTCCCATTTAATGATAGATTAAACAAGGTGGAAGACTCTGTCTATTTTAATGATGAGGACATTGAGGATGCTCTTCTATAGCATTTGTATAGAAATGATTCAGTCTAGTGGGAAACATCTGGTCTTTGTCTTCTGTAGAAACTTATATTCAAATGCTGTTGATACCACGGATTTAAACAGAGGACCCTGGACATTGATTTGGGCTTTTCTGCTTCCTGTTTTCCTTATCTGTTAAATTGGAGTTCTGTTAAGTGGGGATTCTATTAAATGAAGATATCTGTTAAATGTTAAATACTAGTCTCATGGGATTGTTATGAGGATTAAATCATGTAAACCTACAGCTTGACCTAACAGGCATTCGATAGTTATTACTTTCCATTTCCTTCCCTCCCTCTTCAACTTTGAAATCCCTATTAGAAAAAGCACCGCCCACTGCCCAGGGATATGTGCAACCTGAGGGCTAGCAGAAAGATCTAGGGGGCATCTCAGCCTCTCACCAAAGCACATGCCTCCTCTTCCACAGATATTATTGGGAACAAGTGAGAATTAGAACTCAGGAAGAGGTTACCTTGGCCCATGTGGAACTGAAAGGGAATGCATGTGTGAGGACAGGGGCCATGACTTATACTTCTATCTCCAAGACATTTAGCACAGCACACAGAACTGTTGGTATGTTGGCAATCAAAGTAGAAGATTAACGTGCCCTCTCCTTCTCCTCCAAAACTGCATGACCTTGGGCAAATAACATAAAACATGGCAATTTGATTTCTTTGCTAAGCCATTAGAGTTGGAAATGTTGTGAGAGCTAAAAACAAAACCCCCAAACCAAACCAAATGAAACAAATAAGAAACCAGAAAAAGCACATAAAGTCTTTTATAAAAATATAAATGTTCAACTGTAACAGTTTAAGCACATATATACATACAGAAACTCAGTGTGTATTTCCACTAAAAACCCTAGAGATTTACAAGTGTTTTATTTGTACTAATTTCAGATGTTTAATTTGATTTTTAAAGGTTTACTCAATTCTTTGGGGAGGTCAGTGAATATATATCTATATATTTTTTACAAAGTTAACTGGAAATATTCAAAATTGCTCTGCTAATAAACAACACATTTCAAACTTCATCTTATTTTAGTGATTCAGGTGTTCTTGACTCCAGGAACGGATGGGACCCCAGGATCTTGGAGCACTCCCTGAAAGCCATCAGGCACGGACTAAGGCAGTGTGAGCTGCCAGCTGCCTTTGCAATTGACACAGTGACTTTAGCAAAAATGACACGAGGGCTTTGAAATGATTCTTTCAAAAATAGCCATTCACTGGAAAGACATAAGATGTCTTAAACATGTAGGTTCTGTGACTCTAGCTGTATGCTTTAGGGGCAAATGAGACCAAAGGTTAAACATGTTTCCAAAGCCAATTATATCATTTTAAGATTTTCAGTCTTTTCCTCACCACTGTCGTAAAATGAAGAAAGGGATGTTGAGCACTGTCTTAATTTTTCCATCCCCAACTGACATTTTTACAAGAGGTTGCAGTTAGAAAAAACTTATATGTCCCAGTTAATTTTGCTGCTTTGTTAAAAAATAAAAACACATTTTTTTTTCTTTTGATATAGCAACATATAGAGAGTGCTACACAAAGAAAACAAGAACCTGCAACAAACTCCTGATGGAGTGTATTTCAGATTAGGGAAATGCCATATTGATACTATATTTTTATTTCAGCAAGACCCTTTTACACTCTATTTCAGCTGTAACAGTTCCATTTTTATTTGCTTGGCATCCATGGATGATTTTGTTTGAATTTAGGGTGCAATAATTAAAGAAAATTTGAAAATCACTGTGCAGGAAAAATGTCTAAACCTGCCAAAATTAAATTTATTGATGGCAAATAGAAAGCCAACACTTAGTTTAAGAAGTCAGTAACACAACTATACAATAAAAATAGCCCCCAAAATCAGCATAGGATACGATCTAAACAAAACTGTAGACTTATAAGGGAAGGAGTGAAAACAATGGGTGGAGGTGAGTTTTTAAGTATCATTTATCTTTTTTGTCTATTTAAAAACACCCCAGTTTTCTTTAAATTTTTATCACTGTGTCTATTTCCCAGCCACTTGTTTTCATTGCTTTCATAAATACACTGGATAGCCATAAACACTCTCTATATTGGGAAGTTTACTTCTATTCATTCTTATTTATTTTTAAACACTTTACTATGTTTTAAGTTCTTCGTTGTTTTTTAATTTCCATTCTCTTTACCTAGCGCAGATATTTATTTGATTTATAAAACTTTATATATTTGCTCAAGCATCTAAACCACCATTCATATACAAAGATTCTAATACCATGTCATCATTTTAGTCATCTCAGCAGGATAAAAAAATATGCTCTCCAACTATTCCTTAATCTTTTGAAAGATTAATGATTTGCAACTAAACAGAATATCTCAAAATGGAGAGAGTAACAGGGTTTATGGGATCCTAGAATCTTTGTGAAAGGATCAGCACATAGCATCACACCTACAAAAATAATTTTTAAGAGTTGGTATAAACTTATATGTTCTATCTTTTAAAATCCTTTGAAATTTCCATAAAAGGTGTGAACCCTCTCTCCAGAAAAATCTGCATACACATACAGTCTCACACACATTTTCAGAAACTATTTATGACCTCAAATCCATTCATGGACATTGTGGGTAACCCCATATTATAAACTGAATTGTGTTCCCCAAAATTCCTACCCTGAAACTCTACCCATCAAAATGAATTTGCAGATGGGGCCTTTTAAAAAAAGGCCAATTAAAGTTAAATAAAGTCATGAGGGTGAAGCCCTGATCCAATAGAAATGGTAAACATAAGAAGAGGAAGAGACACCAGGGGCGTGTGTGCACAGAGAAAAGGCCATGTGATGGTCATCTTCAAGGCAAGGAGAGGTCTCAGGAGAAAAAAAAAAAAACCTGCCGACACATTGATCTTGGATTTCCAGCTTCTAAAACTGGGAAAATAAAATTCTGTTGTTTAAGCCACCTAGTCTATGGTATTTCGTTGTGGCAACTTGGCAGAATAATATACCCCAAGAATGGAAGGACCATCTTCATAGAGGGAGGAAAGCGTGGTTCAATTGCTGTTGTTAATTGCAGACTCAGATGTTCCATACGTGAACTGTTCTGTATTATGAAGTAATGTAAAGAACTACTCTACACAGTCACACTGGCTGATATTCTTGTTTGATAGTTCGCCTCAGATCATAGAATCAGAAACTTCTAGAGTGAGAACACCTACTTTTAAGTGACTCACAAGGCATGCCAATAACTCTAGTAATAGCTTCCTTAGAAAAATCAAACAAAAATACTTCATCAGGGCTAAAATGGTACATATCTCCATTAGCAACTTAAACTGAAAACAGAAACAGAATCAACTCAACAGTACATGAGTCAATATCTAAAAGAAAGGAGGAAAGAAAAAAAGAAAGAGTTTCTACTTCAGGTTGTGTTTACAGATAAAGTAAAACAGAAACACCACCAAGATGTCTAGGACTGTGCCAGATCATGGAGTCTAACTGTTCATGTGTTTGAAGAAGAGTCTCACTTAAATAACTTAAGTTGTTTAAAACTTCCCATGATGTCTCTAGGATGCCCACCTAGACCAAAATGTCCACTCGAGCAGGAGTCACTTTAGATGCCTCTCTCTGCTTACTGCAAACTGAAGAAAGCTGCAGTTCAACCAAGAATCAGGCATGCTAAGCACCCTTTCTTCTAAGTGCAAAGTGAATCCTGCATAGTAGATTAGAAAGCATCACAGTGGATTATGCAGATACTCGAAAAGTGGACTTCCTTTGGTTTCCACATTTTCCCCAGATTCCTCTGAAATTACTAAGAACTGCTACCACTGCTTATTTTTATTTTTGTTTATTGGTGTGTACTCTAACAGACACACGGAGGGCAGGAACCCACCACTTTCAAAAGGCACTTTCTCCCTGCCCAGAAGGGAGCAAGTCTTTGAAGAGGAAACAGGGTCAGTGGGAGCTGAGTTCAAAGCACTCCCCAATAGTTAGGAAGCAAGAAAAGACTTCAAAAAGTGAAAGGGTCAGTCTTTGATGAATCTAAAAATTCAAAAGAATTTCTGCTGCCAGCCTAACAGGGAGAGTCTTTCACACTGAGCTGTAGGGAAAGGAGGTGGCATTTTTTACTAACCCACGAGATTTAATGTAAACAACCAGGATGAGTAACTCCGGGATAGGAGATTCAGTGTTGTCGGAGTAGAAGTTTTTGTTTAGTTTTAAGAATTTAAAAACTGTTTGAAGTGGTTTCTTGAATTATACATTCTAAAGACTTTGAAAATGATTAGCTATCCCTGTTGAAACATTTAGATTTTGAGTGAAAATATTGAGGACTCCATAATATAACTACACAGTGAATGTAACACTAAAAGTTGTTTGGGAATAATCTGTTCATATGCAGAGTGTGTAATAGTTAATGAGTTACTAATGGCTGAGGTATAGAACTCCTAACTTCCCTGCATGGCTATGTTGAAGGTCCTTTAGCTGGGGAATTTGTTTCAGGATCCCAACCTTAAATTTGGAAAACATATTCTGACAGAATAAAAACAGAATAAATAAGTGTTGGTTAAAGTAGTTTAGTTAGCTTGATACCTGGTATATTTTGGGTAAAATTAGCATTACCTGGGAGGTGAGGTCAAGAACCTAACTCCATTGTGCCTACAAGAAAATCAGACTTAATTCTTATTTCTTAGCAAGAAATACATTTTTGGAACATGATCCATTCAATATTTAGGAAATACCTATGGAAGTTACCAGGTGTGACAGACAGATTCACAGATTTTATTTTTTTATGATTCTGGGTTCCTGATATTCATGACCTTGAGTTTGGGCTGGTCTAGTGACTTGCTTCTAACCTATCACACATGGTAAAGTTGATGGGCTGTCACTTCTACAGTTAGGCTAGATAAGACTGACTTTCATTTGGCTAGCAGGTTTTCTCCCTTGCTGGCTTTGATGAAGCAAGCTGCCACACTGAGGAAGCCCACATGGCCAGAACTGAGGGGGCATTCGCTGGTCAATAGCCAGCTTGAAATTGAGGCCTTCAGTCCAATAGCCCTTGAATAACTGAATCCTGCCAACAGCCATGTGCACTTGGAAGGAGATCCTTCTCTGGCCAATTCTTCAGATAAGATGCCAGTTCTGGCTGGTACTTTGATCGCACCTTGAGAGACCCTAAAACAGAAGACTTACCTAGGCCATATCTGGAATCCTGATCTACAAAACTTGTGAAATGATAAATGTGTGTTTAGGCTTCTACAATTGTGGTAATTTGTTATGGAGCAATACAAAAAACTAACTAACCAAGTGTAGATTAATCCAACCATTCTGACCTTACACATATGTGTTCAAGTTAGCCCACAACCATTTCAACAGGGCCCTGAAAGTTATTTCAGAATAATTTTATTTACCTTCTTAATTTATTAGCACATTAAGAAATTTACCAAATATTTCTCCACTCTTGTCAAACCTTTCCATTTTCTTTTTTTGAGCCGGAGTCTCACTCTGTTCCCCAGGCTGGAGTGCAGTGGCACACTTATGGCCAGCAGCCTCGACCTACTGGGTTCAGGTGATCCTTCCACCTTAGCTTTCCAACTAGTTGGATCCACAGGCATGTGCCACCATGCCTGACTAATTTTTTGATTTATTGTAGAGACGTGGTCTTACCATGTTGCTCAGGTTAGTCTTGAACCCCTGAGCTCAGGTAATCCTCTTGCCTCCACTTCCCAAAGTGCTGGGATTACAGGCTTGAGCCACCATGCCTGGCCCTCTCCATTTTCTATGTATTCAATTATGTTATATTTTGTGTCTCTGTGCTGCTAGCTGTTTCTGTACTATACATTATGAAAAATGAACCAGATGGTTAGACCACTCTCAAGTTTGACAGACGGGATAGTATTCACATAAATATCTAATCTCTAAGAGAGAAATAAGAGATATAGAAAAGGGATATAGTTTCATAAAAGTTCCAAAGAGAAGAAAGGTCTCTCTGGGAAGATGGGAATTTGATTAAACTTTAGAGATGGAGAAATGGAGAGTAGTAATGGAAAGAAGATGTCATAAGATTATTTTGGAAACAAAAGTTTGCTCAGTTTAATGCAAGCAAAAAGAAGGCCAGATTAACTTGCTTCCCAGTGTGTGCATGTAGGTGGTGGAAGGAAGAAAGGTAGACAGAACTGTAAAAGGCCAGAGACCAGGCTAGGACTCACAAAAGGCCAGAAAAGTTGCAGCTTGAAGGTATAGTGCCTTCTGGGGCTAGAGGAGTAATTTAGGTACACAAAACCAGAAAAAACAAATAGGAGGCAGGCTAGTTATTAAGCATTTATGATATGCAGCACAGTTCTACTCTCAAGAAAAGCCCAGTTCAGTTATCTACCTCAGGCCAAAATTTGAAGAGTCCATTCTAATTTGCAAATAGCATAGGGTAGGCTTGTTCTTAACATGAAAACCCTGGAGATTTTCATGGGACATATGAGAAAGTATATATATTTGTTCTTAGGACTGCTCTAAAGCTGACCATAAATTGGGTGTGGGGTTTCTGTTACAGTTCTGGAGGATAGAAACCTGTAATTAAGGCACTGGCAGGGCTGAAATCCCACCCCCCACCACCCCCCGCCAAGTCTCTAGGGAGCTAATCTTTGCTTGTCTCTTCCAACACCTAGAGGCTGCCAGT
>NW_007085475.1:0-760 GCF_000164805.1 Carlito syrichta
CCTCTGGTTTCATCAGTCACTAGTGTATTCTCATTGCTACATCACAAGTAGAACCATCAGCTTTAGCTGACAAACTCTAGAAGCATCTAATACTGTTGGCCATATACACCATCGTCCCATTCTTCCCTACTTATCATCTGTTGTGGCTCTATCCTACCTTCTCACCAGCCAGCCCTCTCATCCCCCTTCCTAGCTCTCCCTCCTCCCTTTCTCTTTCAAGCTGCTGTTCTAGGGTCTTTTCTTCAGAAACCTTCTCTTCTTTAGACTACCTTCTTCCTGTGTGACCTCAGCCATCATCATAAGAGGATGACTCCTTAAGTTTTCTCTACACATTAGATTCTCTCCTGAGCTCCAGGGACATACTTTCACCCCATCTCGGATTCTGCAAGCCCAGAATACACTCATTTTCTTCCACAAAAGATGTACTTAAACCTATCTTCCAACGATATTCCCCATCTCCGTGGAGCCAGCCTAGACACCAAGCTGGGCCTTTTTCTTGGCTTCTGCACTTAAGTGTCTGTTCCACTCTGATCTCATCAGTCAGCAAGTCTTTTGGATTCTCCCTCCTGCGATTCCTAAAGTTCTTCCCAGCCTTTACCCATTTCCTTGGTGTAGAAAGGTAAGACCCTCAAATCTCTCATCCTGTTTACTCAAATAGGATCATGGGTCACAAGAGAATACTTTCTGAGAATGCATCATTAGGCAATTTTGTGGTTGCACAGACATCATGGAGTATACATACACAACCTAGGTGTTACAT
>NW_007085476.1:0-826 GCF_000164805.1 Carlito syrichta
TCACCTGGGCGTGGTAGTGCACCTGTCATTCCAGCTACTTGGAAGCAGAGGCGGAAGGATCACCGGAGCCCAGCAGGTCGAGGCTGCGGTGGCCGGGAGTGGCTACTGCACTCCAGTCTGGGAAAGAGTGAGACTCCAACTCAACAAATAAATAAATATATATAACAGTATGTTCCCTGTAACAAAGGAATCCCTTAGTGCAGTAAAACAAAGTCCTGTCAAACATCTAATTTTTACAAAGAAGCATGAAGTTGTTTCACAATGACTCCAACTCTATTTATAGTAACAGAGTAAAAACTAGAGATGAAAGTCAAAAGGACTAAAGTCAAAGATCCAGTTAGGCATGAGTTGTGGTTTTGATTTTTATTCTTATTTTTGTCTACAAATATTAAGACAGAAGATACTTCCATGTGATTGTGGGATCCTCTGAGACTCTACAACCTTAGAAAAGCAGATGAAACTGATGAAATGCATCGGGCTTGGGAGCAGACTCCATATTAAATTGTAATGTTCATAGTAACAACTACAACTGCAGAAGACTGAGGGAGAGAGGAGGAGGCGAAAGACTGAAATTTCTGTAACTGACGCTCTGGGCAGAAAGAATAAACAAGGGGAAAAAAGATGTGTAAATACTGTTTGAAAATGGCAACCTGTTAATAATCATTGCATTCCTGAATACACAGGTAAATGATACCACCATTCCTTTCCTACTTATGCTAAGCAAACCCAAGAAGCACAAGAATTTCATGCCTCTTTGAGGAAAAAGAGACCGATTGATAGCTGATCTATATCTAAAACAATCCCTGGAGTTGCCACCAAGAGCTTA
>NW_007085477.1:0-1162 GCF_000164805.1 Carlito syrichta
TCCACTCACATGTTTGTTGTAGCCCTATTCACAAAAGCAAAGCTATAGAATCAACCTGTGTCCATCAGCAAATAAATAAGTAAAGAAAATGTGGTACATATACACAATGGAATGTCACTTGGCCATGCAAAAATGAAATCATGTAATTTGCAGCAACATTGATGGAACTCTCTTGACCATTATCTTAAGTGAAATAAAGCAGACACAAAAAGACAAAAATAAAGTGTTCTCATTTATTTGTGGGAACCAAAAGTGTGATCACATGGAGGCTAGTAAGTGGGAAGACAGATAACACACTAGGAAGGGTGAGGCAGGGTAGGGGAGAGGATGAAAGAAGTGAGTTGAAACATAGAGACATACAGTGAGATAGAAGGGATACATTTGATATTCAATCGCAGAGTAGAGTGTACTTAACCAAAAAAGTATTGTAATTGGCTGATGGACAGCTACATATCCTGAGCTGATCACTTCATATTATGCACGTGTAGCAAAATTTCACACCTACCCCATACATTCATACAAATAAAAATAAGAATAGAAATGGAGATATGCAGGCTCCCCCCACCTCCCGAAGTGATTTCTCTTCAAAATACTAGATTACCTTCTCTTTTTCACTATGGCCAATTGCTAATGACTACCATGAGCTGGACATATTTCCAGGCTCTGGGAATGCAGAAGCTAACAAGAGGTTGTGCTCAAGAGTCCAGGACATGGAAAACAGCACTGGCCCTGCTCTGTGGAGAGTGGGGGAGGGGTGGAGAGCTGCTGCTATGGGGTCCCTAGGGTTCAGCTGACTTGGCTCCATCAAGGATGTCTTCAGAGCCAAGTTGTGAGATGGCCTTGTAGGATTTGAGGGGCCAGCCACGTCATAGACCATGAAGGACTTTTTGGTTGGAGAGCCATGTGCAGGGGCTCAGCAGGCTTTGGAGGTAGAGGGGGTGTGAGGATCAGCTGGTGAGTTCCGTGCTGGGAGGAGGTGAGCCCAGTGTTGTGGGAGTGAAGGCTGCAAGTGGGCAGGAAGGGACTGGACATGGAGGACTTGGTGTCAGTATGAGGAGTTCACACAAGTCTGAGGTGCAAGGAGCTCTTGAAGCCTCCTTAGTCAGGGAGTGAGGAGATGAGTTACCCTAACAGATTTTAGAATGGTGTTGTGAAAGGTAGG
>NW_007085478.1:0-858 GCF_000164805.1 Carlito syrichta
AAACACATTTGAATATACTTTACATTAAAAATGAATGTTTATTGATCTTTTTTCTTTACTTTTGCTGAGTCTTGAACCAGTGAGTAAGCAAACTCAATATTCAACAATAGAATGTTTAAATATCTCCCATATGATAGAATACCTTCTGGCCATCAAGCAGTATTTTTAAACATAATTAAGGATAAGAAAGAACTTTTATGATATATGCCAAATTTTAAAAAATTAGGAAACAAAATACAAAGTGTAACCCCAGCATTGTAAGAATAAATGATATAAATAAACACTTAAGTATTTAGAGAAAATATGTAAAGAAACAGCCACTGCTTAGTTTGTCTTAAAGTTTAGGGTAAGCACTTCTGTTTTTACAGTTTTGCTCATCTTATTCAATTTTATATTGTAATTAATTTCCATATTTGTTTTATTTCTCATTAGACGATTAGTTCTGTGAGATCAGCAACAATACCTTAGATGCAATTATGGAATTTTTTGCAGTATCTGGCATTCAAATAATTTTTCTGGATGAAATAAAATTAAATATAAAGTAGTCTATGATTTTACTTTGGGAATAGTCACATGTGCTGTATTAAGTAGTCCAAAACAAACCTAGACATGATTTCCTTTGACTGGATTATCTACAGCTTCAGTAAATTTTTTCCTTTTAAAATGGTTTCTATCCTGATAAATTATACTCTATTGTGAAGTGTATACTTCATAACCTGTTAAAACAGATGAAACAATGAAATATAACAAAAGTCCATTTAGACATTTATATCATATTCTACATTAAATAAATATGTCTAATGTAACTGTAAATGATTTACACATTTTCTAAAATATGTACATATGTTTTATATTTCT
>NW_007085479.1:0-1579 GCF_000164805.1 Carlito syrichta
CATTGTCATTTCCAGGTCTGAGAAGAATGATGTTAGTAACTTAATGGGTATTGTGTTGAATCTCTAGATTGCTTTTGGTAGGATGGACATCTTAACAATGTCGATTCTTCCTATCCATGAGCATGGAATAATTTTGCATTTGTTTGTGTCTTCTTGGAATTCTTTAAGCAGTGCTTTGCAATTTTCATTGTAAAGGTCTTTCACTTCTCTGGTTAGGAAAGTGCCGAGATATTTCATTTTTTTGGTAGCTATTGTGAATAGGATTGTGCTTTTTATTTGGTTCTCTGCCTGCTTGTTGTTGGTGTAGAGGAATACAATTGTCTTTTGCCTATTTATTTTGTACCCTTAGACCTTCTTTTATCAGTGCAAGCAGGTTTTTGACAGATTCTCTTGGATTTTCAAGGTATAGGATCAGCAAAGAGGGATAACTTGACTTCCTCTTTTCCTATTTGAATACCCCCGATTTCCTTCTCTTGTTTAATTGCCTGAGCTAGGACTTCCAACACAATATTGAACAAGAGGGTTGACAGTGGGCAGCCTTGTCTTGTTCCAGTTTTCAGGGGAAATGGTCCAGTTTCTGACCATTTAGCAATATGCTAGCTGTTGGTCTGTTGTAGATGGCACTTACTGTTTTGAGGTATGTTCCTTCTATACTTAGATGTTTGAAGGGTTTTATCAAGAAGGGATGCTGTGTTTTATCAAAAGCTTTTTCAGGTTGATCTTTTGAAAGGAATAATTTTAACTGTTTTTAGCCTGTCTCTGCCACACAAAGATATGTCTTTATATCTCACCATTATAGCCAGAGTAGACAAATTCCCAAGAAGCAGAGCATCATTGGTACCTAAAAAAACAAAAGTTGTAGCAAAAGGAAATATATTGACTCGTTACTGTGTGGCAAGCAGTGTGCTAGCTTCATTGTGTACCGTTTTTTAAAAATATTTTTCACAAAACTTTTTAGAAAGAGTAATATTTGCAGATAAGGTATCTGTGGTTCAGAGAGTTTAAGAAATGTGTTTAGGAGTTTTTGAGTCAGTTTTAAGAGTTATGAGTTAGAGTTTGCCCAAAATCAAGCTGATAGTATTAGTAATATGATAATTTTTATTTCAGATTAGTAACTTAAAAAGTGATGGAAGTCTTTATTGACTTCAGAGTAGTCAATACTTAATCTTTCTTTTATTAGTTGTCCTGGCAGTAATCAAATTGGGGCCATATCAAGTATTCTCATTCCACCTAAGAACATGGGCTCTTATGCCAAACTGCTAGGGTTCAAATCCCCACTTCATCTCTTACTATGTGATCTTGGGTAAGACAATGTCTTAATGACTCCACCTCATTACCTCAACTGTAGAATGGGGAGAATATTTATTCTTTCTTATCTCACTGGACCACTAGAAGGCTCAAGTGAGTTAAAATATGTAAACTGCACTATTCAATATAAAGGTTATGATCATAACATAATTGTCATTATCCTCATTACTTTTCAGTGGATGCTATTGTTCTTTAAAGGATGCATGAAGGGGAAAGTACTAAATAGTTAATATATTATTTCAAAAAATTTTATACCTAGATATGAGATATT
>NW_007085480.1:0-698 GCF_000164805.1 Carlito syrichta
CTCTCTCTCTCTCTCTCTCTCTCTCCCTCACTCTCTTTCTCTCTCTCTCTGCCTCTCTCTCTCTCTCTCTCTCTCACACACACACACACACACACACACACACAAGCATGGGGTTGTGTGTTTCCCAGGCTCTCTGTGTCCCCGGCTTTGTAGTGAAGGATGTTCGACCCAATGCATGATCCAATCCATGAGTCGCTGTGAATCGCCATTTTCAAGCAGACAGCCCTGGAAACCACCCATGTTCCATGAGATCCTGGCAGTCCCAGAGGCATGATTTTGGAAACAGCCACCAGTGTCCTCGATGAGACGGCATGTGTAGGGCTAGCACGGCATTTGCGGGCATCCGCCAATGTGGCCCAGTTCAGCCAGCGGAACGGGGCCACTGGAGACCGTGATGAAGCTTCACGTCTGCATTGCACCCCCACAGGGCTCTTCCTCCCAAAAAATATCCCTCAACCCACAAGGAGCTCTCCGCCTTGTGCAGAACGTAGACAGGGCCTTCCCAAGGCATGTTCATTTCCCTGAAACATCTCTTTGCCTGTGGAGGCCCGCTAGGCCATATGTGTTTCCTTGTGGCTTTCCTGTCTGGGAGGTAAGAGTTCCCCAGGGCGTGTGCCTGCGGGACTCCTCCGCGGGGGGGGGCCCAAACACACTCTGCTTCCCTCTGGGGGCGTGACCCTCGCCCCCACCTCTGGGGG
>NW_007085481.1:0-548 GCF_000164805.1 Carlito syrichta
CTCTCCCCAACCTCCACTTTAATCCAAGGCCATCTTTTTTTTTTTTTCATTAATCAGTATTTTTTATTATGGTTTTGTGGGGTACAGTTAAGGGTTAGGTGTACAATGATGTTTCATTCAGGCACCCTGTAAATAAAAAGTGTTTTCCCATCCCCCAAAAGATATTTGCTACTGTTAATCCCATCCCCCTTCCCCCCATAGTTTCCCAGTACCATCAGTCATTTTCTCATAGTATTGCATTGGATATTCAAAGTCCATTATATGAGTGAGAACATGTGATATTCGGATTTTTGTTTTTGTGAGAGGTCACTCAGTATTATAAACTCTAGTTCCATCCAGGTTGCAGCGAAATTCATGATTTTGTTCTTTTTTATGGCTGCGTAGTATTCCATCGTGTATATGTACCACATTTTTTTAATCCAGTCCTCTTTTGATGGGCAGCATGGTTGTTTCCAGGTTCTTGCTATTGTGAACAATGCTGCGATAAACATACGTGTGCAGGTATCTTTTTTATAGAGTGATTTGTGTTCTTCAGGGTATATTCCCAG
>NW_007085482.1:0-784 GCF_000164805.1 Carlito syrichta
AAAGTGTTATTGCTAACTACATCTCGCTCATTTGTCATCTTTCTCCAATTTCCAACTATTGTGCTGTATAAATTTTTAAAATTTTTTCTGAAATGCAACTTTTCTGAAAATTTGTCTTTAATGTAGCTCAAAGACAATATGTTCTATAAACTATTGCACAACTCAAGATATTTTCACTTTAAGTGATTTCATCATTTAAATGTCATCGTCCTAATCTTTCTTTAGCCTGTTTACTAATATCAAGAGTGGAAAATAGAGTTCGATACTAGTATAATTTCTTTTATTTTTTGGCATCTATAACCTATATTTTCCACCTAAATGCTTATTTTGAAATTTTTAATAATTTTGTTATTTTTTTGAGATCAGTAATTTTATAATTTACACCTAGGCACATGTATTTTTTAATAAATTTAGTCTGGAACTAACTGTGGAATTTTAATCTGCCATAAATGGATTCCTATAAATCTCAATAAATTTTCAACTTCTAGTTTAATTATTGGCTTCCTACACTTGCTCCATTTTTTCATCTGAATTTTTGAACACATTTTTAGCCTGTTCATTTCAGACTTTTGGCTGTTTCTCTTTTTGTCCTATGTCTGACATTATTTCTCGTACTTTATTTTACAGTCCATGAACACAGACTCTCATTAAAATAGAGTTTTTGGGTAAGGGAATAATTGTGTTTTCTTCAGTTTATGCATTGTTTTGAGTTATTTCTTTTTTAGCTAAACGAAAATAATTATAACATTGTGAAGATTAAAATATGTAGCTGATGTATATATTC
>NW_007085483.1:0-403 GCF_000164805.1 Carlito syrichta
ATACAGAGCTCGGCGGTTGTCACCGCTGGAGCGTGCTGTCCAGCCCCACCCCCTCTGGGGCGAGTAACTGAGATAGCACCACCTGCTGGCAATTCAAGGTAACAACACCGAAACGGGAGAAACAAGCTTGATAAAGACATAGGTCAGAGTGGTGAACAAAGGGTGACCTGTACTGTCCTTCACAGCAGACCAGGAGCAACTGACCCTAACTGCAAACTAATTTACCAGCTTGAAAAGAAAACTAGAAATCAGACCTGAAAGAACATTGGGCTTAAATGAAATGTCTCAGAGTGTGCTTCATTGATTCTGTTAGTTTAATGACTTAATTCTATTCCTACTGTATTGTTCCCATTTTTCTTTTTTCCTCTTCCTTTTCTTCTCTCTGTAAACCATATCTTTGTAT
>NW_007085484.1:0-1147 GCF_000164805.1 Carlito syrichta
TGTTGAAGGAGAAGAACAAAGTTGAAGGAATAACACTATCAAACTTCAAGATTTAACTATAAAGCTGTAGTAATCAAAACTGTAATATTGGTGAATGAATAGATATGTAAATCAGCAGAACACAATAGACGTGCATAAATGTAATCGACTGATCTTTGATAAAGGAGCAAAGATAGTGTAAAGGAGCAGAAAATTGTGCTGGAAAACTGGACATCCATCTGCAGAAATTAAATAAATTTAGGCATAGGTTTTATAGCTGTCCCATAAAATAGCTCAAAATGGACCATCTAGTTAAATGTAAAAGAAAAAATTATGAAACTCCTAAAAGATAACATAGAAGAAAATCTAGATGACCTTGTATATGGCAATGACTTTGTAAAAACAACACCAAGACTGTAATCTATGAAGAAAATAATTGCCAAGCAAGACTTCATTAAAATTAAAGACTTTTGCTCATGAAAGTTACTGGTAAGAGAATGGAAAGATAAACCACAGACTGGGAAATAATATTTGAAAAGACACCTTTGATAAATGACTGCTACTCAAAAGATACAAATAACTCTTAAAATCAACAATAAAAAGTCAAACAACGCAATTAAAAATAGGCAAGAAACCCTAAATGAACCTCATCAAAGAAGTAGCACAATTGGAAATAAGCATATAAAGTATATTCAACACATATAACTAAGGAATTGAACATTAAAACAATAATAAGAAATCATTTCTAGAAAATGGTCAAAATCTGAAACACTGTCAACACCAAATGTTGAGGAGGATGTGGGGCAATAGAAACTCTCACTCTTTGCTGCTGGGACTGAAAATGGTATAGCCACTGTGAAGACAGTCTAGCAATTTCTTACAAAACTAACATACTTTCACCATATGATCCAGCAACTTCATTCCCTGATATTTGCTTACATAAGCTGAAAGCTTATGACCACACAAAAACATGCACATGGGTGTGTATGGAAGATTCATTCATAATTACTAAAACTTGGGAGTAATAACAGTGTCCTTCAGTAGCTCAACATATGAACAAACTGTGGTACATCCAGGCCATGGAATATTATTTGGAGCTTGAAAAGAAATAAGCTACCAATCTGTGAAAAGACATGGGGAAGCTTAAATGCATATTACTGGAAAGAAG
>NW_007085485.1:0-847 GCF_000164805.1 Carlito syrichta
CTCATCTCTACAATAAATCAAAAAATTAGCCAGGCATTGTAGTGCATTCCTGTAGTTCCAGCTACTTGGAAGGCTGAGGTGGAAGGATCGCCAGAGCCCAGCAGGTCGAGGCTGCGGTAGTCAAGAGCAGCCACTTCACTCCAGTCTGGGTGACAGAGTGAGACTCTAACTCAAAAAAAGGAAAAAAAAACCTACATGTTTATATCATTAGATGCAGAAAAAGCTTTTTATAAAATTCAGCATCCCCCATGATAAAAATCCTTGAACACCTAGACACAGATAGAACATACCTTAAAATATAGCCTTCTACGATATAAACCCACAACCAACATATTATTAAACAGACAGAAATTGGAAGTGTTTCCCCTGAAAACTGAAACAAGGCAAGACTGCACTCTCACCCATCCTGTTCAACATAGTGTTGGGAGTCCTAGTTAGAGCAATTAGTCCAGTGAAAGAAATCAGGGGTATCCAAATAGGAAAAGAGGAAGTTGTTACCTCTCTTTTCTAACAATATGATCCTCTACCTCAAAAATCCAAGAGAAACTTTTAAAAACCTCCTTGCACTGAAAAAGGACTAGCAGTCTCTGGGCACAAAATCAATGTGCAAAAGATACTTGTATTCATATACACCAACAACAAACAGGCAAAGAACCAAATAAAAGGCACAATCCCATTCACAGTCACTACCAAAAAAAAAAAAAAAGAAAATAAATAAATAAATAAATAAAAGAAATACTTGAACATCTTCCTAATCAGAAGTGAAAGACCTTCACAATGAAAACTACAAACACTACTCAGAGAAAACCAGAAGACCCAACAAATGGAAAATATTCCATGTTTATGA
>NW_007085486.1:0-577 GCF_000164805.1 Carlito syrichta
CGGCACGTTCCCGGCCACTGCAGCCTCAACCTGCTGGGTTCCGGCAATCCTTCCACTTTAGCCTTCCAAGTAGCCACAGACACACACCCCAACGCCCGGCTACTTTGTGTAATTTATTTTAGAGATGAGGTCTCACCAAGTTGCTCAGTCTGGTCTCGAATCCCAGGGCTCAGGCAATCCTCTTGCCTCTGTGTTCCAAAAGTACTGGGATAACAGGCTCAGCCACCATGCCTGTCCAATCTTTTAATTTTAAAAATTTTATTCCCTGTGCTTCATGTTGCTGTAGCATGTTCATTCTTTTATTTTTACCCTAGTTTCCAAATCTTTTTAGAAAACATTTTTTTTTCAAGAAAGGCAGTTCTAGCTTTAAATTTATGCATTCTAGTGTATATTTTAATAGTTTTCATTAGTTTCTATATATTTTTTCTAATGTCAGATATACTTCTCAAATGCTGTGTGTATTTTACAAAAAATTTTTTTGGGGGGGGGTTGGAGTCTCACTCTGTCACCCAGACTGGAGTGCAGTGGCTGCTCCCAGCCACCGCAGCCTCGACCTGCTGGGCTCCGGCGATCCTTC
>NW_007085487.1:0-751 GCF_000164805.1 Carlito syrichta
CAATACAAAAGATCATTAGAGACTACTACGTACACTTGTATGGAAACAAACTTGAAAACCATAAGGAAATAGAGGACTTTCTGACATCACACAACCTACCCAGGTTGGAACAAGAAGAAATTGAGACCCTAAATAAACCAATAACAATCAAAGAAATCGACCACGTAATAAGAAAGCTTCCTACAAAAAAAAGCCCTGGTCCTGATGGCTTTCCAGCAGAATTCTACAAGACATTCAAGGAGGAGCTGATACCAATCCTACTGAAGGTATTCCAGGCAATTGAAAAAGATGGAACTCTCCCCAAATCATTTTATGAAGCCAACATCACATTAATACCCAAGCCAGGTAAAGATCCAACAAAGAAAGAGAACTACAGGCCAATATCTTTGATGAACATAGATGCTAAAATTCTCAACAAAATCCTAGCAAACCGGATTCAGCAATACATCTCAAAAATCATCCACCATGACCAAGTAGGCTTCATTCCTGGCATGCAAGATTGGTTTAACATTCGTAAAACCATAAATGTAATTAAATACATCAACAGATGTCAAAACAAAAACCACATGATCATATCATTAGATGCAGAAAAAGCTTTTGATAAAATCCAGCACCCCTTCTTGATAAAAACCCTTGAACATCTAGGCATACGGGGAACATACCTCAAAATAATAAAAGCCATCTATGAGAAACCCACAGCCAGCATACTCCTAAATGGACAAAAATTGGAACCAATTCCCCTGAAAACTGG
>NW_007085488.1:0-726 GCF_000164805.1 Carlito syrichta
TCTAGATTCTCCTTGGCTTCTCTGAGCATGCCTATCTTCCTTCTGGGTATGGGGCAGGACCTTCTCTGGAATGGGGGTCTTATGACCTACAGTCAAGCAAGGTAGGTCAGAAAATTTCTTTGTGACCAGTTTTCATACAGAAAATTAGGGATTAGGGGTAGTTAAAGTAACATTTTTAGGTTTTATGATGGGGGAAGAGGTTCTGGTTTCTCTGACCCACCTTGAGAAGGAGAGATCCTAGTTTCTATGGCAGCCTCGGGGGAGAATGGGACTGAGAGACAGGCGGGAAGAAGAAGATCAAAGAAAAACTTTTGCTTCAGAGGACTTCATTTTGGGGTATTATATTCTGAACCCCAACATTAGTAAACCCCTTTCAGGACTTTCCCAACTCTTTTCTATAGTACATTTTCACAGATTTTTCAAACCTAAGGAAATTCAGTGTCACTGGTTGAACTGAAAACATGTTCTCCTGTAGCCTCCTAGCTAAAGCTGTAGTTTGGATGAGGAGGCAGTAAAGGAAGCAGGTGTAAACTGCTGCTTTGAGTAGCCAGCTGAGTAAAGATTCCCACAAGAGGGGCGTGTGTGTGTGTGTGTGTGTGTGTGTGTGTGTGTGTGTGCGCACGCGCGTGTGTGTGTGTGGGGGGGGGGGTGCAGAGAGGGAGAGAAAAACAAGATGTACACACCAGGACAGAATAGAGTTTCTAAGAACACCATGTCAGGCTGCAG
>NW_007085489.1:0-568 GCF_000164805.1 Carlito syrichta
CGTCTGAGAAGAATGTTGTTGGTAATTTAATGGGTAATGCATTGAATTTGTAGATTGCCTTAGGTAAGATGGACATCTTCACAATGTTGATTCTTCTGAGCCATGAGCATGGGATATTTTTCCACTTGTTCGTGTCAGCATTGATTTCTTTGAGCAGTGTTTTGTAATTTTCCATTGTAAAGGTCTTTCACGTCTCTGGTTAGGAAGATGCCAAGGTATTTCATTTTTTTTGTGGCTATTGTGAATGGAATTGTGTTTTTTATTTGGGTTTCTGTTTGTTTATTATTGGTGTAGAGAAATGCGATTGTCTTTTGTACATTTATTTTGTATCCTGAGACTTTGCCAAAGGCCTTTATCAATGTAAGGAGGCTTTTGACAGATCCTCTTGGGTTTTCGAGGTATCATGTCATCTGCATAGAGAGATAACTTGACTTCCTCTTTTCCTATTTGAATACATCTGACTGCCTCCTCTTCTCTGATTGCTCTAGCCAGGACTTCCAATACTATGTTGAACAGGAGGGGTGAGAGTGGGCATCCCTGTCTAGTTCTAGTTTTCAGGGGAATTGGT
>NW_007085490.1:0-1271 GCF_000164805.1 Carlito syrichta
AATTATATGCAGTGAAGATTATCTCTTTGCTCTTAAGTAGAATTGAAATTCTACCTTTTAATTTGTCTGCAAGTTCAAACAACCCACAGAGAGTACCTATAAATAACACTAATAATACAAGACAGATGCAATCTCACCATCTTATTCCTTTAGAGAGCTCCCAATTTTGAAGAGTCTAAGCAAAATCTAATAAACTTTGTTCTAATCTATTGCATTCCCACCTGCCAAATTATTTGACAGTAAAAACTGATTCCAGTCCTTTGGATGTTGAGCTGAAAAGTTAAACTAAAAAGCCCTGGAATACTGATCTAAGAATAGATGTTTAGAGTTGTAACACAGGAAATACAGAGTCAATAGAAGATTTAACTTGGAACCTGCTGCCTCTTGTGAGCCAAGCAAGATTCCTTAGTGTTCACATTTCCCCCCTTGTTCTTTCCTTTTTTTTTTTTGAGTTGGAGTCTCATTCTGTTGCCCAGACTGGAGTGCAGTGGCCGCTCCCGGCCACCGCAGCCTCGACCTGCTGGGCTCCAGAGATCCTTCCGCCTCAGTCTTCCGAGTAGCCGGAATTACAGGCATTCGCTACTATGCCCAGCTGATTTTTTTATTTATTGTAGAGATGAGGTCTCTCTGCCCAGGCGGGTCTTGAACCCGTGGGCTCAGGCAATCCACTCACCTCAGCCTTCCAAATGCGCGGGATTACAGGCTGAACCACTGAGCCCAGCCTTGTTCTTTCTTTATCTAAACATTTGATGGACGGAGACATTTTTTCAGAAGAATGAACATAGATGGAAGTGAAAGTTTATTCATATTCGGGAGAAGAATTCTCAAGGGCATTCCTTGTATTTTCCTAGCCTCCTCTGCTGAGTGCTATGATCTTGGGGTAAGAATGAAGATTCTTTATATGAAGTTGTTCATCAGATAGATTTCTTCTTTCTCTTCCAGCCTGTCTATGACACAGTTGGGGGGCAAAATGTCATTGCTTTCACCTTCTTTTGTCTTTTTTTTTTTTTTTGAGTTGGAGTCTCACTCTGTCATCCAGGCCAGAGTGCAGTGGCACATTGCTCATGGTCACTGCAGTCTTGACCTGCTGGATTCAGGTAATCCTTTCTGCCTCAGTCTTCCAGGGGAGCTGAAACCACAGGCATGTGACACCACACCCTGGCTAAATTTTGATTTTATTGTAGAGATGAAGTCTCTCTGTGTTGCTCAGGTTGATCTCAAAATCCCCTGAGCTCAGTCAATTCTCTTGCCTCTGCCTCCCAAGTGCTGGG
>NW_007085491.1:0-1684 GCF_000164805.1 Carlito syrichta
GATCCTGATGAAAGAGACGCTGAAATGGTATCCCTTAAGTCGATCCACACCCTCCTAGCCAAGTCATGGCCCACTGCATAGGACAGTGGGTATGTGACATCTACCTTCGAGCCGCTCTCTTCCACACAGAAAGGCACATTTCATAAACTCCTTCAAAGTTCTGTTGTAGAGCACTAATCTGCTAAACTGTGGTTTTTCACTTTTGAATTCAGATTTCAGTTGTTCATTTTTGTGTACATAATTTTACAAAAAGTGAAAAGTGTTTTAAAAACATGGGAGGAAGAAGACAGGTCAGAAAGAAGAAGATGAAGCATATATCTATGATGTTTTGATATTCCTTAACTTAGATTCCCCCCATCTCCACATTTGTACAGGGTAGATTGAAATAACTGCTGTTGCCTGGCACAGAGTACAACAATTTTTATGTATATTACTGCATGTTTTTTCACCTGAATATAATTTACACTTGGAAATTTGAATTTCATATTTTGGTCGTCGAAGAGTTTGGTTGTCTACCATTTAAGGCAATGAAACATTCATCCTTAATAACTAGCAGGTTTCAGTAAAATGTTCGTAAGGCCATAGTTCCATTCCAGCAAATAACTGTTCAGATTTCTCTGTACCGTGGCTCTGGCCTGAGTTGGAGTCTCACTCTGGGATCCGCGCCCGAGGCAGTGGCCTCTCCCGGCCACCGCAACCTCGACCTGCTGGGTTCCATTGATCCTTCCGCTTCAGCCTTCCGAGGAGCTGGCATTACAGGCATGTGCTACCACGCCCGGCTGATTTTTTGATGTATTGTAGAGATGAGGACTCCCCAAGTTGCCCAGGTGGGTCTCGAACCCGCGGGCTTAGGTTATCCACTCCCCGCAGCCTCCTAAATCGCAGGATTACAGGCTGAGCCACGGAACCTGGCTTTCTTCTGTTATTGTTTGGAGATGGAGTCTCACTCTCTCGCCCACACTGGAGTGCAGTGGCCGCTCCCGGCCACCGCAGCCTCGACCCGCTGGGCTCCGGCGATGCTTCAACTTCAGCCTTCTAAGTAGCTGTATATACAGGCGCGTGCTACCACGCCCGGCTAATTTTTTGATGTACTGTAGAGATGATTCTTGACCATATCTCTTTTCTAATGTTATATTTGTGTGCGATCTACAAACTCCAATTTCGTATCACTTTGGAGATTTGTTATCAGAAGCTACATGCTTCCTTAACTGCCTCCTGCTTCCCGTTCTGGTCATGGCCCTTCCTCGGAACTTGCTCCATGACACCTTGGTGACTGACTGTCAGTCTGGTATGGCTCCAGGTCCCCTCTTTCCTGGGCACTGCTCTCAAGAGCAGCCTTCACTGGATCAGGCGTAGCTCCTAGACCTCACACCTTCTTCTGTGTATTGGTGTGAAAGAGCTCCATGGAGCTCATGCTGGCACAAGAGCCAAAGATACAACATATTCAAGTCCAAGTGTCTGTATTATTATTCTATGCTATTCTGCCATAGAAGTTCAGTCGACATTTGAACTCCCATGTATGCTAATTATTCAGGACACAGGCTCGAATCACTTGACAGTGGAGCCTTCGACCCATTGTGGTTGAGGAAATAGGGAGGAGCAGCACGAAAGGAAAATGGGAAAGCTTGATAGGATTGGCCTTCTTTGAAATTATGGGAAGTAATGTGGAAGTTATTTTTGAAAG
>NW_007085492.1:0-761 GCF_000164805.1 Carlito syrichta
CAGCCTGTAATCCCGCGCCTTTGGGAGGCTGAGGTGACTGGATTGCCTGAGCCCGTGGGTTCGAGACGCGCCTGGGCAGGCGAGACCTCATCTCTACAATAAATCAAAAAATCAGCCGGCATGGAAGCGCATGCCTGTAATTCCGGCTACTTGGAAGGCTGAGGTGGAAGGATCGCCGGATCCCAGCAGGTCGAGGCTGCAGTGGCCGGGAGCGACAGAGTGAGACTTGAACTCAAAAAAAAAAGGTAAGAGAGATGACAGTTAAATTTCCATATAACACTGATCCATTCAGACAGCAGCTCACTAATCCTTGCACTGGCTTCAGGCAGCCTTGCTTCTCCTGCTGAAGCTCTCTTTGGGGTTTTCGTCTTGGCCATTGTTCTCCCTCAGCTCTTGAGTACCATCAAATTTAGCCACCATTTTTCTCATTTTCTCATCGTCTTTCCACGTTATCTGATTCCCACGGATAATAATAGTCCTATAGCATCTGTCCTACATGTTATATTTGAAGATTTTAGCCTAAGCCTTGCTTTTTATGTGCTGATAAGTAACAAATAATATATTCAAAGCATCAAGCAGAAGGGACTGCGAGATACTGTAGAACTAGGAAGAAGAGCAAGGGAGGTTCAGTCTCTCTGGTTTTTCCACCCATAACATGATTTATTCTATTTCAATCAGATTGGTCCTTTGCTTACTTTATGTACAATGTATGATTAAAATATCAAACACAGCAATTCATAGACTGGGGTCATTTTGGAATC
>NW_007085493.1:0-1767 GCF_000164805.1 Carlito syrichta
CCTTCCATATGACTCCACAATCCCCCTTCTGGGAATATACCCAGAGAAACTCAAATCACTCTATGAAAAAGATAACTGCACACGAATGTTTAATGCAGCATTATTCATGATAGCAAAAATAGAAACAACCGTACTGCCCATCGAAAGTGGACTGGATTAAAAAATGTGGTACATATATATGATGGACTATTACACTGCCATAAAGAAGGACAAAATCATGAACTTCACAGCAAGTTGGATGGATTTGGAGTCTATAATACTTAGTAATCTATCACAGAAACAAAGAATTGAGTACCACATGTTCTCACTCATAAGTGGACCCTGAACAATTGTTATAATGCTATAAGAAAGGGATTGACAGTAGTGGGAAAATGCCGGGGAGGGAGGCAATGGGGCACCTTTCATCAATAAGGGTACCTGATCACAAGCCAGGTTAAGTGGGGACCAAAGTGAGGCCCAAACTTTACCTGTACAATGACCAATTTTATAGCTAACCCTAAACTGTACCATCTTTAAAATAAAAATTAAAACAAAAGCAAAAATAAATGAATGACTGAATGAAATGATGAATGAATGCCTAAATGAGTATAAGCAAAAATAAATGTATGCCATAGATAATAATGGGTGCCATGGGTTTGAATGTTTGTATCTCTTCCAATATTTATTTGAAACTAAATCCTCAAAGCAACAAAATTGAGGTGATTGTGTCGTGAGGCTGGAGTTCTCATAAGTGGGAATAGCAACCTTATCAAAGAGGTTAAAGGAAGCATCCTAGGCCTTTTTCTTATCTCTACACACAAAGACACAGAATTCAAGGTGCCATCCTACATGCAGAGAATGTAGCCTCACCAGAAACTAAATCTGCTGATGCCTAGATCAGGAACTTCCACCCTTTCATAACTGAGAAATAAATTTTTTTATAGGTTACCCAGTCTTGGATATTTTTCAATGGCAACTGGAAAGTCTAAGGCAGAAATTAGTGAAAAGGAGCAGTGTGCTGCTATAACAGATATCTAAAAATGTAAAAGCTTCTTTGGAACTGGGTAATGGGTAGAAGCTGAACAAGTCTGGAAGTGGATGCTAGAAAGAGACTATATTGCCATGATTTTTTTTATTACAACATTTAATTGTAAGGATTGAGCAGTGGATACTAGGCAAACCAATCAACCCTGACAGCTTTGAAGTGTCTAGATGCTAAATTTGGATAAAGGTAACACACACTAATCTGACTTTTTTGGGGTTTTTTTGAGTTTGAGTCTCTGTCACCCAAGCTGGAGTGCAGTGGCAGGCTGACAGCCACCGCAGTCTCATCCTGCTGAGAAGAGGCTTCTAAGAAAGTCCAGTGTCTCAATTATAGGAATGTAAGTAGTATAATTCATAAACAATATGAAATCAATAATATGTAAGACCTATATCATCAACATGATAAAAGCTTTAAATTCTCTCTGTAGATCTGATATTTTTTACAAGATCAGAAGAACAAATAATAGTAATAAATTTTAAAGCAAGTTATGCTACATCCTTTATATTTTAACCATTTTCTTTCTTAAATTTGGTAAGTTAATTTTTCTATTTGGGATTATCAGTGACTGATATCAATAGGAAGTCCTAGATATAACTGATCTAACAGTTGATTTATGTACTGAGCATTTGGCTGCATGTGATAGACCCCTCAAATTTTCTGAGTTCAATCTTTGTGTTCTTCATGGTATTGTGATAAACTGTCATCCAAGGTCACTTCAGAGGGTCTTTATTAACAATAAAATA
>NW_007085494.1:0-1466 GCF_000164805.1 Carlito syrichta
TGGAGTTGAAGTCTCACTCTGTCACCCAGACTGGAGTGCAGTGGCACACTCCCAGCCACCACAGCCTCCACCTGCTGGGCTCCAACAATCCTTCTACCTCAGCCTTCCAACTAGCTGGAACTACAGGCGTGTGCTACCACGTCCGGCTAATTTTTTGATTTATTGTAGAGATGAGGTATCGTCAAGTTGCCCAGATAGACCTTGAACCCACGGGCTCAGGATCCCGAAGCACGGGATTACAGACTGAGCCACTTCAGCCTCCCAAAGCATGGCATTACAAGCTGAGCCACCGAGCCCGGCTGGAACATAATTTTAAGGATGAGTTTTTTTCTGAATTTGATTTGGGGTTTCTGGAGTTTTCTCATCAGATTATATTTGAAAAAGCAAAAAGAGCACTGATAATTTATGGAGTAAACTGTTTTTAGAGATATACAAAATGGTTACATCAGATATTCCTAACTAACCCACTTATGAAAAGGAAAGAGCTAAGTGATTTTTAGTATAATATTTTCAAGTATTTTTGGAAAACTAAGGAATGCAGTGATATAGGTTGGTTGCTTCTAATGTCACTGGTCAAAATGGTGAGAGAAAGGATTAGCAGAGGAATCAAATTCCCAGATCAAGGACGGAAATTGTTGATAATCAAAATCTTGACCTAATCCTGCAATTGACCTCATTACAATAAAAGTTGAACTCCCAGCCTTGCATGATTGGAAAAAAATGAAATTGCACAAGTTGTAATGGGGATGTATGAGAAGACACTGATGAAGCTGGGGATGTTAAATCCCTAATTTCTCATGAGTCTTTGCCATTGGAAGAAGACCTTTCTACCCCCAGTGGTAGTAGCCTCTCCATCCCAAATAAAAGTGGTATCTTCTACCCCAAAATGTGGACTTCCTACCTCTAATGACAGTGACTACTTACCCCCAATGGCAGGCACCCACTACAGTGGTATCCATCTGAGGGGATTAACCCAGTGTTGCCCAAAGAAACAGTCACAGCCTCCCCTGAAGCAGTTATCACGCAAAGCACTGCTAATTTTCCACAGGATCCACCACCACTATACCCCTGTTTCCAGATGCACAAAGAAACTTAAATTCCAGCAGGCTCCTAAAGGAGATATTCAAAGTGTGACCCAGAGAGATACATACTACACTACAAAAGAACTCCTTGAGTTTCTAAATTATATAAGCAGAGAGCTGAGGAACATGTCTGGGAATTGATATTAAGGTTGTGGGATAATGATGGAAGGAACTTAAACTTGGGTAAGTCTGAATTTATTGATATGGGTCCACTATGCAGAGATTCTGCATTAATGTTACAGCTCAAGGAGTTAGGAAGGGCACTGACATTTTAGTTGATTGACTGAAACATGGTTCAAAAGATGGTCCACAGTGAGTAAATTGGAAATATCAATTATTCTTAGTTTAATGTAGAAAAAAATAATTCAAATTATTAGGAAGACT
>NW_007085495.1:0-1559 GCF_000164805.1 Carlito syrichta
TTATTTATTTATTTTTGAGTTGGAGTCTCACTCTGTCGCCCAGACTGGAGTGCGGTGGCCGCTCCAGGCCACCGCAGCCTCGCCCGCTGGGCTCCGGCGATCCTTCCGCCTCAGACTTCCGAGTAGCCGGAACTACAGGCGCATGCTACCACGCTCAGCTAATTTTTTTTGATTTATTATAGAGATGAGGTCTCACCATTTGCCCAGGCAGGTCTTTAATCCGAGGGCTCAGGCGATCCACTCACCTCAGTCTCCCAAGGTGCGGGATTACAGGCTGAGCCACCGAGCCCATCTATAGAAGCCAATTTTTATGCCTCCTGTTAAACAATAATGATATGAAAAGCAAAATAATATGTAATATTGATATTAAAGTGACGCTGATGGTTCCTAGTCTTTGACGAGTATGACTGTCCCAAACCATGTCCCATCTAGAGGTACCTAGCCCATCACAGACCTCGGCACAACTCTTGGGGGACCCGCCCAGACTGGTCTTGTGTTAGAGAACATAAATCTGTGTGGAGGATGCAGGGGACAGCGAGGACCCCTTCCATCTCTGCCCCAGAGTCCAGGAATTGTCAGTGTCCCCCTACGAGAGCCCTAGGACAGTGCTGTGAAAATCAAGGGTGGTCATTTTATGCCTCAGTCTAGAGACAGGCCAACCATGGGGGCTTTTCTAGGAAGAAATTCCACAACTGAAGTGCACTTTTCAATGCTGACCCCATTACCCATAACCCAGAAGAAACCACTTTAAACCCATGTCCCCCTGGTTCCTCAGGGAGATAGGGCCTCCCCTTCCAAGCAGAAACAAAAGAGCCCAGGCTTGGATGTCAGAGCAGGGAGAGGTGGAAGTCAAGCCGAGCAAAATCAAACAAGAAGACTCTGGAAGTTCCTAGAAAGCACATATTTTTCTTTTCAGTTATTATGACAGATATAGGAAGGTCGACAGAAAATAAAGTGCCTATATTTTAAATTTCATAATTTTTAATGAACATAGCATTTTATTTTTAGCCATGTCACTGGTCCCCGGGGCCCATGTGGGACTTTCTATGGGGACCTGAAGTCACGTATTCTGGTCCTGCCCTTTGGCTTCCTGGCCATCAACTGATGACCCCAAAAAGGGACTTTCATCCCAGAATGTAAAATAGACCAAATAAATAGGGGTGGAGGCAGAGGGGGCAGAGAAAATGAAGAAACCAAATTTGCACGTGAAGCCCTCCCCTCCCTCCTCCTATGACTGATCTGGTGTTTCCTGTTCTTCCTCCAGCATCCCAGAGTTTGATCCTGTTTCCCCACCCACCTCCCTCCTCTCCCTGCCCCCACCCAAGTCACCACGTACTGGGCATAAAACGTCCCCTGGCTACCTCTCAGTCTGCTCGGCTGTGTGCTTCTTGGAGGCCCACTTTGTCCTATTCATATCTGGATCCAGCATGCCCTTGTTTGGAAACAGAAGCCAATATTTTCATTTTTATTTTTATTTATTTATTTATTTATTTTTGAGTTGGAGTCTCACTCTGTCGCCCAGACTGCAGTGCGGTGGCCGCTCAAGGCCACCGCAGCCT
>NW_007085496.1:0-806 GCF_000164805.1 Carlito syrichta
CAGGCTCCAAACTTCTTATAAAGCACTACTTCATAGAAAATAACAAATTATATGTTGTGGTCTGATTGCTTAAAATAAATATTTCCGAGTAGGAAAAACATTAGAATTTTGAAAAGATATTAAATACTTTAGACATAAAAAGTATTCTTGAAAATAAAAGCTGATGTGAATGCAATTCAAATTTAATATAGTTGAAATGTAAAGTAAAAATATATTACACCTGGGTAGAATGGCGTGGGTGAAATTTTCCCCTGGGGATAGCATTAGCATGTTCTCTAAATTAATTTTCTATAAAAGAAAAAGTGAAGATCATCTTTTTATATTTCCTTAAACTAACACAGAGTTTATTCTTAGACTAACAAATTAATGAAACAAATATTTTAAAAGAATTAGCATATGTTGCTCTTTATGAATATGAACGGGCTCTTCTTAGTTTTGGTAATCAAACATGTTTTTTACTTCAGACATTTGACAGTGCTCTCAAAGGAATCACCTTACAATAATTGTTCTCCTTCTTAGACATATGTCTTCTCATTAGATGTAAGTGTTCATTTCGTAGACACGAATATTTATTTTAAGCAGTGTGTTAAAGTATCAACAACATGAGATTAGTGTCAACAGACAAGTTGAGTTCTTGAAATAGATTAAACACTATACCTTGGCTACATTATCATGTTTATAAGCTTCAGTTTCTCATTTGTGCAGTTAAAGGGAAAGATATATGCTTAACTGTTGTTTTGAGGATCAAACGAGATAATGTATTTGAATACACAGAGTTCTATTTACATACCATTATTATTATATTC
>NW_007085497.1:0-661 GCF_000164805.1 Carlito syrichta
AAAGCCTGAGGTAAGTTCCTGTTCAGGTCCTGTCACTGGAATTCTCACCCTGCCCAGCTGTCCTCACCAACCTGCAACCCAGTGTTGACTCCAGTGGCCGTGGCCCAGTCTTTCATCAAAGGGATTGGCCTCTTCCTTGGCCTCATGGGGCCTCCATGGCTTCTCAAATTTGCAATGAGGCAGGGTGTGTTCTGTGCCACTGAAAAGTGAAATCAGGTCATAACGTGGCAGGCCCTGCCCCTGGTTAAAGAGGTCCTGTTGTGGGGTAGCAGCCACTCCCCAATCATCCTGGCAGCTATCCCAGCAATGTGCCTGCTCAGATGTGCGCTGGGAGCTTTCCCAAGCCTGGCTTGCATTTCACCTTTGTCTGTTTTAAGGTGTGATTGTCTGGTTTGAGTCATTCTTGCCTTCTGGGGAGACACAGGAGGATTGTCAGGTGGGGAGATGAGCAAATCTGTTGTTACTCCTTGCTAAAATTGGAATGTGTACAACCACACCCACACTCAATGGGCACACCTCTTGGGGCTCTTGGAGGGCTTTGTCTTCCATTCTAGAATATTTCTTCTCTTGATTTTTTCACCTGCCTGTCTATGGCCTCCTCTGTCCTTCCTCCCCATGGTGTTCTGATTTCAGATGCATCTCTTTCTTTCTTGACTTGCCA
>NW_007085498.1:0-1163 GCF_000164805.1 Carlito syrichta
ATCCTTCTGCATCTGAGAAATACCTGGGTAGACCTAGATCCTACAGCCTCTGGGGATCTAAGTGATGATATCAGCACAAGGTTTATGTTTCCATCCTCAAGCTGACCTTTATCTGGGGTGGCTTCATTTGTGGTGGCTCTCTCAGCTTCTCCAAATTTACATTCAATAATATTAGTGGTAAGAGAGATTTATTTCTAAGAACTGCAGCAGAAATGATGAGACTGGAGCTGAGGATAAAACAGTCCCACTCCAAACACGTAATGGGTTGTGAATGAGCTCTTCCACCAAAGAACCAGTATAGTACAGAAGCAATCATGTGCAGTACACCTGGCCTGTCCCACCTCCCTCAAAATGAACATGCCTTCCCCTCATTTTGTAATTATAGCTAGCACTTACTCATTCTCTTTTATGGTTGATATTTTGCTTTACACAGTGACTTCTCCATTGCATTACTACCATATAAGACACTAGTTTTTCTATTTTAAAATCATGGTTTTTGGCTAATGTAAATGTTCTATATCTGAATTATGGCAATAGTTAACAGGTATCACATCTGTCATAATTCATGGGTGCATTTTATTGTATGTAAATTTTACCCCAATAAAGGGTAATTTTTTGAAAATAATGATGATGGTAATTTTAACGATATGTATTGTTTTGCTGTATAGCAGGACCTGTGCTAAGCAATTTATTACATTTCCTGCTTTCATATATACTACAAACCTGGGAAGTAGGTACTGCTATCATCCCTATTTTACAGGTAAGGAAACTAAGGCTTAAGTCAGGTACCTAGGGTCACATAATACTGATACAGCTTGGCTTAGAATTCAATTATTTTTTTCAGACAGGGTTTTGCAATGTCACCCAGACTGGAATGCAATGGTATGGTCACAGCTCACTACAGTCTCAAATTCCTGGGCTGAAGGGCTGCTCCTGACCTAGCCTCTGGAGTAAATAGAACTACAGGCATGCACCACCACACCCAGCTAATTTTTTAAATTTTTTTGTAGAAAATGCAAACATATGTCTTGCTATGTAGTCCAGGCTGATTTTGAACTCCTGGGCTCAAATGATTCTCCTGCCCAGCCTCCCAAAGCTCTGGGATTATATGTATGAGCCACCATGCCAGGCCAAATTCTATCTGTCTTAAATAACCATCTCCA
>NW_007085499.1:0-1070 GCF_000164805.1 Carlito syrichta
TATTTCTGTGCTTACATGCCATCTTTTGGCTTTGGTAATAAAGTTTTCATAGTCTTATGAGGATTTTGAGTTTTAGTTCTCTACTAACAGAGATGAGGCTTTCTTGTATTTTCTTCCTCTTTCTCAAGCATGTGCCATTTTCCAGATTTCAGATTATGAAATCAAAGTTGTTTAAAAAAGTTTACATCTTAAAAGAGTCATCTGACATCCAACGGATACAACAGAAAAGATTTTAACCAATAGTAGTACCAATGGATTTCTTAAAGTGTGAAGCTTTTGTCCATTACACAATCTCCATTAGACATCCCCAAGCCACCTGAAATAAAAAAAATTAAGTGAATTTACCACTTAGACCATCTACCCAACCGACCAATCACCTCAAGATCTGACTTCGTGTCAGTTCTAGACTTACTTCTTGGTTTGTGAATGCTTTGAACTGTGCTGCTGGTCAGTGGGACTTCTCAAAATGCCTATCTCATCAGTCTAGTTCTGTGAATGTGTGTGCATGCACATATGTGTTCATGTGTATGTTGTGACTTTTCTAGAGATACAGAAAACTACTGTAAATTATTGAGTGGTGAGACACAGATGAATTTTCTAGCAATTAGGAAAATAGAGATGGAGTTAGTAAATTACAAGAGGAAGGAAACTTTGCAGCTCATAAATGTAATTTGTTTCTTGATGTGGTTTTTGTTGGATTTATTTATTTTATTTTATTTTTTGAACATCAAAAAGCTCAATATTAGAAGAAAATAAATTTAGGATATTCATTAGTTCAGTTGTTATTCTTCTATTTTTGTAGTATTCTTAAAGAGAAAAAACCATCTACAGGTCAGCAGTTACCACACTATTATTAATACAGCAAAGTCTCCTAGTTTCTAGAAAAATAATTTTCTTCATTGATTTTTAGCCTCGTGTTTTGCTAGAACTGCAAATTGTCCAGATGCAGCTTAATTCCTTCCAGAAGCAAAGTTCTCTCACACATTTTGTTGTAGTCCATGATCTACACCAAGTTGCATAAGCTCAGCTCAACATTCATCTGACTTGCTGCTATGGCAATATGTATATCA
>NW_007085500.1:0-752 GCF_000164805.1 Carlito syrichta
CAGGCTTTGTGTAGCTCTGCCAGGACACCACGTCTTTCCTTACCTGGCTCCTTCCCATCGATGTGTTTTTCACCAAAAGCATGAGCTCAGCTTTCCCCAGGTTTAATGGCTCCTCTCTGGCTTGCTCTTCAGGCTTGGAGACTCCCAGCATTGCTACCCTGCACCCCTAGGAGCTGCATCACCACTTGGTGACTCCTGCTCACAGCCCTGACAGAATCCCCCCCTGAAATTCTTCCCAAGTGCCCCCATCTGAGGATGCATCTGCTTTCTGGCTGCTTCCTGACTGACAGGAGGACTATTTCAGGGTGAACACACTTGTGTCTGGCCACACACATGGACCTAACAGTCATGGAGCAGGGGGCTTGGAGCCAACTCACACTGTTTGACTTCTTGCTAGTCCACTCCACTTCAACCTTTGGGGCCGAATCTGGATGCAACAGGAAAGCTGTCAAAACCAAGGTTGGGGGTGGTTCTCTACTCCAAGTCATCACCCCGGGGATTGTTCAGACACTTCTCTGTCCCCTCTCTGCAGGCTAAGTGTGGCACTTCCCAAAAGGCAGCCACACCTCCTGCTTGCTAAAGCACAAAGCCTGCACCCTGCGTGGACTTCTTACCTGGCCTGGCTGTCCCAAGGCCTCACAGGTGCAAATGTTTGTTGAATTATTGCTTTATCTTACTGTCTGATTGCTGTCTTCATTTACTATCTGTTTTGCTAAATAAATTGAATGTTATTACTGGCTATTTTTTACTTT
>NW_007085501.1:0-834 GCF_000164805.1 Carlito syrichta
GCTGTGATTTTTCTTTCCTAGAAGTTACCTTGTGAAGCTGAGTCTCTTTCACTCCCTCAGGGAGCCTCCTATCTTCTGCCCTTGGTTTTTGAAGTCATCCTCTCTGGGCATCCAATGCAGTGTCCCAATGCTTCCATGAAGCCTTCAAGCTACTCTGTATCTTCAAGCTTTTTTAAAAAATGCTTAATTTTATTTTAAAGATGTGTGATACAATTCAGGATTAGTATACAAATAGACATTGTGCAGGGAGAGTTTGGGTTTTCCTTTGGGTCACACTTTGCATGGTTTGAGATCAGGTACCCTTATTGATGTTGTGTCACCTCGCCCCACCCCAGCAGTTTTTCTCCTGTCTACTATTCAACATTTTCTTCCTAGTTTTCAGTCTACCCTTTTGAATTTTATTGTTTCTGAATTATCCCCAGGGGAATTCAGAAGTGCTTAAAATATCAAACCTGTTGGAGTAATGGCCTCTGATCCTGGTGGGATGCTCTGGGTCCTTTCAAATGACCTCCTGGAATAGAGGGCCTGAATACCACTTGAATGGAAAGTTATGCATTAGGTTCTTCTACTGGTAAGAATAATGCCATTTTTTCTTAGTACTCCCATAAACACAGTGGTGGCTTCTTTCCAGACTGGCTGATGATCAATCAGGAACATGCATGAAAAAGGAGTGTGATATCTCTGTTTGTTTTCTCTTAAGTGGCACATTCCCAGCTAAACAGACTGGGGTCCACAGGAGAGCTTGACCTCTGCATGCTGGATCTTGGAAAAAGCTACCAATTCTGAACTCATGTATGTTAGAAAGCCAGCTGGAATAGCTGGAGCATGTTGGGC
>NW_007085502.1:0-769 GCF_000164805.1 Carlito syrichta
ATGACACGTTTCAGGAAACTTTAAATTAAGGTGAAAGTCATTGAAAATCAAGGTCTGAGATTGCTTAAGATGCTTGACACTGACAAAGAAATACACAGCGGGGAGTTACAGATGGAGACATTAACTTGGTTTGGCACCCAGGGCATTCTTCAGCACGCCAATCAATGAGTCCTCTGATGCTTCAATATCCTCCCTAATGGAGTCATTTCAGGGGTGAGCATTCCCCAAATGAAATAATGGAAAAATAGTAGCCACTGTTTTGTCAGGTATGATAATAAAAAACTCAAAAGGGAACTTATGGGATAATAATATTAGCGAGGAAAGGTATCCCTACTGCCTTTTCAAGGACGTTCAGAATATTGAAAGGCTGAGTTCTCTTGTCACTGTGGGTCCTGACATGGAAGCTGTGTTTATATACAGCAGAATGACTGCGGTACAACACCTTCACCCTGGTAGATGGTTTGCTCACTTAAAAAAAAAACCCATTTAAACCTCAGGGATATCAAGGAGTGGGGTTGAAAGTCAAAGCAGGCAAAAGCAGGCACACAGTGTGCGTTGTTTGGAAACCTCTCTCCACACCCAATGGAACAGGAGTCGTGCTGCCTGCCACAAGTGTATGGATAAGTCTGGAACACAGCACCAATGAGGCACCATTGAGCACAGCTGGAGGGCAGCCTGATGCCAGTCATCCGGGAGGGCAGCTGCCTTGCTGACAAGACCAACGTGGCGCTAACAAGGGTGGATCGCCCCCAGATGCGAGCCACGGTGC
>NW_007085503.1:0-1069 GCF_000164805.1 Carlito syrichta
GCAGTACCCTTGAAATGATGTTTTTATTCTATATTTCGATTTATTTAGTTTTTTTTTCTTCTTTTCTCTGATCCATTGTTTTCTTTTGCCAGTAATACCTGAGACTTCTTGCCATTTATTCTTTTTACATTAATCTTTATTTCCATTGTGTTGTCAATGTCAGGTTTTCTTAGGTAGTGGTATTTTCTCTCTGTATTTTAAGTACTAAAAAATTGAGTTTCTGGCCTACAGATTTATTTCATCTACATTTCCTCATCACTCACAAATTCAGATAGCATCGTAAAATAAACCTGTATGCCTTTATCTGAAGTACTTTTGGAGGTTGATCATTTTAAACAAACTCCCTTCAAATTTAATGCAGATATCTTCACTAAAAATGCAGACCATAGGGTCATCATTGACACACCTTTTTGTTTTGTATGCTGCACTTTTTAATGCTTTATATGATATAATTCAGAGGAGTAAATGTGTCAACAATGCACCTTAAAGATCTGGCATCCATATGTGGTCAGAAAGATGATACAATGCCACAATGGAAATTGTGGATGTTGAGTGTCTACTCTGTATAGGATTCTGCTGAGCATTGAGAGATACAAATCCATACACATTAGCGTCTTCGCTCTCAAGGTGTTTATTTAGAGGTTTATTTGTTTTCATTAATTTCCCAATATCTTACAAATGACAGCATAGTATTTTTAAAAAACTTAGTGATTCTCTGCAGTACTTATGGTGCATATTCATTCTCTTTAAAATTTGAAGATGTCTTGAAAAGGTAGTGTGTGACCTACTATATTATATATGCTGCTGGGGGAAATTCATAAAAACATAAATTTTACATAAGAGGAGACCTTAGAAATGAGCTCTGAGAGTCTGCTGTCCCTCTTTTCATCTCCTTTTCCCATTTTAAGAATGTGAAAACTGAGACTCATGAGAGCTAACCAGGTTGCTTACTACCACACCATTGAGCAATAAAACAAGTTTCTTAAGTTACCTGGAGTGCTCTTTCAAATAAAAACTATGAAAATTAGCAGATAAATTTCAGCCCCCACAACCAACAGTAATTGGGGCA
>NW_007085504.1:0-518 GCF_000164805.1 Carlito syrichta
CCTGCTATGATAAGCTTTGGTGTTTTATTAGATTTGTCTTAATTTAGTTCTAAATTTGTACTAATTTTGTTGCATGTAATTTTTCTTTGCTGAGGTGTTATTTAAAATTATCAAAATGAGCCTCGGCTAGGGTCATTGGTGAGCCTGGAGTTGTTGGGTGCACGGGGCTGCCTGGCCATGCAACGGAGCAGGTTCTGCCAGCAGACAGACTTGGCGAGCAAGCATAAGGGCTGGAGCCCAGAGTTGGCAGTGCCCAAAGGAGATGTGATCTGGGTGGGCAGGCTGTCCACTGACCTGTAGCTGAAGTCACAGGCGCTGGCTCTTGGGTCAGGCCTGCCCCACCCCTGACCCAGCATGTGCCTGCTGGTGCAGAAGGTGCTACTGGCGGCTGGCTGCACATTGGCCCTGGTGCTAGCGTCCAGCTGGGGCAGCAGGTGCTGGAGTGCCGGGCAGTGTTGGCGGGCCCTTGGAGCCCCTGGTGAGCCCTGTGGCCCGAGTAGAAGGATCTGGTGATGATG
>NW_007085505.1:0-959 GCF_000164805.1 Carlito syrichta
AAAATTGTTTTCAATACATTAAAACCTGAGAATACCCTAAAAGCTGAACTATTCTGTTTTGGTCAAATTTTAAATTATTACTCATATTAAAAATAAAAAAATGGAAGAGAATACAATGCTATAGAGAATATTCTAAGTATATAATTGATAGTTACAGATTAAAAAATTCGTGCTATATAAAACTAAAGGAAATTTTTTTATAAGAAGAGTTATTGGTGCTACTATTAAAAGGTGTTCTTGGTATAACATAAAATATGAAGAGTGAATATAAGATGTAGTCATAATTGATTTACATAATTCTTAATTTATGGTGGAATCCTCTTCCATCATACAAGGAAATCGGTGACCACGTCTTAAATTTGTTCATGCCTGCTGCTTCTCGTTCATGAAACTATCTATTTTATTATTTAAAAAAATATTTTTGGCTGGGTGCAATGGCTCAAGCCTGTCATCTTGGCATTTTGGGAGGCCATGGTGAGTTAATTACCTGAGCTCACGTGTTCGAGAACAGCCTGGACAACATGGCGAGGTGAGACCTCATCTCTACAATAAAACAAAAAAAACCAAAACTGCACTCTAGCCTGAGCTACAGAGTGAGACTCTGACTCTTTCTCTCTTTCTCTCTCTCTCTCTCTCTCTATATATATATATATATATATATATATATATAGTTGACAGTCTTAGTTTGAAATAACGTTAAACTCAAAAAAGCAATTAGGAGACTACATTGATTAGACATACATTTTTAAAACATATTTATTAGTAATTTCTTCATAAAGTTTCTTTTTTTTTTTTTTTTGAGTTGGAGTCTCACTCTTGTCACCCAGACTGGAGTGCAGTGGTCACTTCCGGCCACGGCAGCATCGACCTGCTGGGCTCCGGCGTTCCTTCCGCCTCAGCCTTCTGAGTAGTTGGAACTACAGGCGCGCACTACCACGCCCGGCTAAATTATTTGATTT
>NW_007085506.1:0-640 GCF_000164805.1 Carlito syrichta
ACCTGCTGGGCTCCTTCCAAGTAGCCGGAACTACAGGCGCGCGCTACCACGCCCGGCTGATTTTTTGATTTATTGTAGAGATGAAGTCTCGCTGCCCAGGCGGGTCTCGAACCCGCGGGCTCAGGCAATCCACTCATCTCAGCCTCCCAAAGTCCTGGGATTACAGGCTGAGCCACCGATCCCGGCTTGTCCAGGGCTCTTTAAGTGCAGATTGCTGAGCCTTACCTAGACCCTCTACGCAAATCCCAGGAGAGAATCTGCTCACCTGAGAATCTGGGCTGGAACTTCAGGAGAAAGTGGCCTTGAGAGGTCTCACCTCTGGTTCCATTTGGGGTTTAGAAAGAGATAAATTTTGTGGTTTTTTTGGTTTTCTTTTTTTGAGGCTGGCATCCCTGTCGCCCAGGATGGAGTGCAATGGCACCATCATGGCTCACTGAAGTATAGACCTCTAGAGCTCAGACAATCATTCCTTCTGCCTCAGCCTCTTGAGTAGCTGGGATTACAGGCTCCATCACTCCCGGCTTATTTTTGTTTTTATTTTTTGAAGAGATGAAGTCTGGCAGTGTAGCTCAGACTGGTCTCAAACTCCTGGGCTCAATCAATCCTCCCGCCTTGGCCTCTGAGATTACAAGCGTGACCC
>NW_007085507.1:0-756 GCF_000164805.1 Carlito syrichta
CGCAGTATATTTAAAAGACACAATTATATAAGATCTACAAATATTCACCAATATTCAAATATGACAGATGGGATGAAAATAAGACAGAATGAGACACTTATTAAAGCATAAATCAAAGAGAAGTAGAAATATCTATATTATTAGATTAAGTAATCTTCAAGGCAAAGAAAACCACCCAAAAGAAAAATTATATAATGATAAACATAATCTGCCAAGAAGACATAGCAATATTTTTTTTTTTTTTGAGTTGGAGTCTCACTCTGTCACCCAGACTGGAGTGTAGTGGCCACTCCTGGTCACCGCAGCCTTGAACAGCTGGGCTTCAGCGATCCTTCTGCCTCAGCCTTCCAAGTAGCTGGAATTACAGGCATGTGCTACCACACCAGGCTGATTGACATAGCAATCTTAAATGTATATGCACCAAATAACAAAGAGAAACAATATGTACAGAAAAACCTGAAAGAACTAAAGAAAGAAGAGAGAAATTCACACGTATAACTGGGTACTTCAACAAACTTCTCTTAACAATTAATAGAACAACCAATCAAGAAAAACCAGCCAGGACACAAAAGAACTCAATAGCATCATCAATCAATAGTATCTAATGTTTGTAGAACATTCCACCCAACTGCAGCAGATTACACCCTCTGTTCAAGTGCTCTTGGAAATGCACAACACTCAATGCATACATTCAAAAAGAGATTCTCAACTCAAATTCTAAGGTCGCACCTTAAGAGCTAGAAAAAGGAGAATGTA
>NW_007085508.1:0-958 GCF_000164805.1 Carlito syrichta
TGGGAGATAGCACGTAGGAATATGGTGGGCCAGGAAGCAGCGACTAATGGACATTAGCGCTAAGGACCAAGTGCCGCTACTGGAGGCCATGCGAAGGCATCACAGATCTCTGGGACTAGAGTCCGTGATTGTAGAATCACAGAATACCAAAATGTCAGAATTGGAGGTGACTTTACAGATTAGACAAATTAGTTCATCTATTTTCCACTGAGGAATTGGAGATAATCAGTGATTTGCCAAATTATTTAAGTTAACATTCACGAGTCACCTAGTCTGGTACCTGGCAATGGAGCCCACCGCCCCCTATGTCAATACTCTTACCATGGTCCCTCAGAGACTCAGACACAGAGCTGAGGTGGTCATGGGGTCTTCTGACTCCCCATCCCTGAACGTTGCAAATGTGATAAATCAGCCTCGTGCGAGGCCCTCGGTCGTGCCTGACATCTGGGCACTAGGCCTCACCAGAAGACTCTCCGTTCTCCACCTCTAGATAGCACCTCTGGCCTTCCTGATTTCTGGTCAGTGGGTCAAGGATATTAAGTTGCATCTGTTTTAGAACCTCCTAACCGTGCCCATGCTACTGTGTTGTTCTGGGTACTTCCTATTTCACAGTATTTCCTTTGGGGATGGGCCTTCGCGGCTGGCACTCTCCTGTGGGAGGGACCAGTGGACGCTGTGTCCGATGCTTGGCCCGAGTCCAAGCAGCATAAAGCAGCAGGCAAAACTCTTTCCATTGAGCTGTGTTTCCATGGTTGGTGGTCCACCCATGACTGCAGAGGCTGTCTTTCCAAGGGGCTATGCGATTGTTGATGCCATCGGCCCCCCTGCTTTTGAGGCCGAACAAGACAGGACTCTGCTTCGCTCGTGTATTTAATCCACCAGATTTTGCAGCGACGGTCCATCTAGAGTCACTCTACAGAACACAACCTTAAAAACTTACTAAATAGGCATGTTTCAC
>NW_007085508.1:2432-3259 GCF_000164805.1 Carlito syrichta
TCTCCAACTCCACTCCCTGCACAAACGTCTAAATTTTTCATCAGACAGCTTACACATTAGTATTCAGTACTATCTGAAGAAGGCAATATGATGTACTGCCAGCCTTCACAAAACTGGTCGTCACTTTCTATCTGTGTCTCTGAACAAGTAAGCGGTCTTTTATTTTTTATTTTTATTTTTATAGGAGTCTCACTCTGTTACCCAGGGCGGATGAGGTATAGTGGCACACTCATGGCCACCACCTCCTCAACATGCTGTGCTCAGGCCATCCTTGTATCTAAGCCTTCCAGGTAGCTGGAACCACAGGCATGCGCCACCCTACCCAGCTAATTTTTAAAAAAAACTTACAGTAGTGACGAGGTCTCGCTGAGTTACCAAGGCTGGTCTCGAACCAATGGAATCACGCAATCCTCTCACCTCCACCCCCCAAAGTACTGGGAGTAATTACAGGTGTAAGCCACTGCACCCGGTGTGAGTAGCCTTTGTAATACTGCATCCGGGTTCTGGCTGCAACACCCTCCTGCAATGCTTTGCTCCTTTTCCTAGGAAGGATTCAAGCTTTTCGGCTATATTGACTTCGACTTACACCCTTTCGATAGCAAAACCTTGTCTTTACAAAAAATAAAATAAATAAATATTCAGGCATGGGGTGATACATGCCTGTAGTCCCAGATACTTGGGAGGCTGAGGTGCCGAGGCGGAAGGGTCACCTGAGCCCATGAGGTAGAGGTGGTGGTGAGTTGAGATTGTGCCACCGCACTCAACCTGAACGACAGAGTGAGATGACCACTCTAAAAATAATTACTTCTACATTCTATATCCTGAAT
>NW_007085509.1:0-1118 GCF_000164805.1 Carlito syrichta
AATGAGATCCTGCAGCAGTATCACTTTATTTCCTGTAAAATACCAGCTTTCACATTGCCTTTCTAAATGGCTAAACTGTACCTTCATAATTAGGGTATTCATCTTATAATTTCCTTTGAACTTAAACCTATAAATGATGAGACTCACCTACTCTTAGTCATACAAACATTGCATTAGCTTCCTTTATGGGCAAAAAACATCTTTATACTTCTGTACTTATAATAATTATACAATCAAGTAACTTTATGGAATTTTACTAAACTTTATTATATGTTCTGGAAGAATGAAATTTTGACTCTTAAATTATGTTTCTATTAGTGCAAAAATGGAAATTGCTAGTGTTGAAGATTGTTTTAATTTAATTCAGGTGAAAATTTTTTCAAGTATCCATGCCAGATACTAAGCACTGTTGAATTAAAGCTCCTTCTAGTGTTTATAAATAATTTTTTTCAATGTTGCTATTTACCAGGTGATTTCTTTTTTCTTTTTCTTTTTTCTTTTAAAGATGTGGGGTACAATTCAGGGTTAGGTATGCAAATATTGATTATGCAGGTACCCTTGTTGATGAGGTGTGCCCCTCTGTCCTGAACACACCCAATCTCATTTCATCTCAGCAGCTAAGCAGGGTCGGGCCTGGTTAGTACTTGGAGACCAGGTGATTTCTAATAATAATTAAAATAATACTTACCGATGCACTTTATCTAATTAATTTTGAGAATTTAGCTCCCAGTGTGATTCAGGAATTTTTGCATAGATGCTACAGGTATTTTGTGTGTGTGTCTAGGTGTTATTTATATGCAAATATGAGCAGCAATCAGAAGTTTATTTAAAGTTTATTATGAGAAATCACATAGTACAAAAAACTATTTTATTAAGGAAATTATAGGCTAAAGTATAAATGTATTTGTTCAAATATTAGGTTAAAAATAGCGACACAATGTCAGTAAAATTGGCAATTACACTTTTAAAAAATATTACTTTTACATATATTAGGGAAACAGTGTGACCTGTTGGTTGATTGGTCATCTTTTATATTTTATGTTGAAAGAGCACACAAGGCTAACATCAGATGTGATGGAGGACTATGGTACATAAACTGTAAGCAACTATATGAAATA
>NW_007085510.1:0-841 GCF_000164805.1 Carlito syrichta
ATCATTTTAGAGAATATGTTGTATCAGTTAATAACGGAAAGGAGTATATCCAAACTCAAAGTTTGTGTGCTTGAGAAACCCTTATATGTATGGCAGAGGGAAAAAGTAATGATATACTCTGAATTCTTAGAATTACCAAAACATTTTTAGAATAACTTAAAAGGCAACTACTAATGGCCTACATAAGTAAAGAATGCTGTAGTCATAAAGTTGAAAAACAGACAGAGAAAAAGAATTATGTCTATATACATCAACATTTACATATCCAATATTTCATGTTGATTGGGACAACAGTTTCAGGAAGATATATGCACAATATTAACATAGGTAAATTATAAAAGGGCACATGTCAGCATTCAATCTCAAGATGATTATTTCTATAGATACAAATATGTAGTGAACACATAATTTCTGAATGGAAAAGATGCATAGAAACTTCAAATGATTATTACTTTTGATGATAAAGAATGATGGTGAGACCAGAACAATGATTTAAAGCTCAAAATATATATCTTAGAATACATTTCATTTCCTTGCATAAAAGAGAGGAGTGGGGTAAGAAAGATGGAAAGACAGGGATAGGAATAGAACAAAGGATGTACTGTGTAAGCTGTTTAAGCCTACCACAAAATGCTGGGAAGGTGGCCATGCTTTGTCTCTTTCAAACTTCTGAAGAGTTCTGATGTAGAAATTGGGATGAGAAGTCTTCTATCCATGGTAGACATCCACATCAATTTTTTAAATTGTCCACGTGCACAAACACATTGAAAAACATTCATTTATATAATTTTTATGTATTGTAATTTTGTCTAAATTTAAGAAATATTTTTGCCTGAAAATA
>NW_007085511.1:0-691 GCF_000164805.1 Carlito syrichta
TGATTAAAAATGCAAACAGAAAATAGTGTCAGATGGGGAGGTCCCATTAATCTATAACTGAGGAATTAATCTTGTACGTATGTGAGGCTGACTGTGGCACTCGGGGCCGTTTGCTTTCTTCTGTGGCTCCAAAGCATGTTGAGCACACCTCTGTCATTGCACCTGCCATGCCCTGGTAGTGTTCTCATTGAATTTTCTGCTTTTTCCGCTGTTCCCTGAACTCTCAAGTACAGAGACTGTGTTGCTCATTCTCAGTGCTTGGTGTTAAGAAGGCATTCACAGAAACATACCCAATGCCAAACCATCCCTCCGGCAGAAGTTGGCTTGCTGTGTTTCCAAGGTTTTCTTAAGAAAATACGAGAGGCGAACATCAACAACAAAATCTCCAGAATTTATTTATAAAAAGTTGTGTATCTGTTCTTACATGTTTCAGCTTCAGTCATCTTCAAAGTGTGTGCTATTTGATGCAATCCACTGATCGAGATGCTTTTTCCGCTGCTCATAACAGATTTGAACTCATCAATTTTGATGCCTTTTAGTGCTTCTGCCCTTTTTTGTTTCATCTCTTCCACATCGGCAAAATGTTTCTCCTTGAGGGCTTTTTCCATCCGGCAAACAAAAAAAAGTCACTCAGGGTGAAATCAAGTGATTAAGGAGGGTGGGGCATGGGGCTCATGGTGTTTTTTTGGTC
>NW_007085512.1:0-1279 GCF_000164805.1 Carlito syrichta
CGTGGCCAGTTTATAGCAGACAGACTCATGCAGTCCATCTAGAAAAAGAGGAAGCAGGAAGGATTCGGCCCTGACGTGCTCTGGGGAAGTGATTTTGATAAGAGAGTTCACCCCGCTGCAGCCAGGGGGAAGAACGAGGAAAAACATTCCAGAAGCTCTGTCAGCAGGCCACCATCTTGGCCACAGAAAACTTAACCAGACCCACAAAAGTTGAAAAGTCACCGTTTCTGTAGTAGATAAGTCACTTTAATTCAGACTTTATTAACAAGTGACAATTTATTGCTGTGGAATAAACATCCTTTTGACTCATGGAAAAAAGGACACATACAACCTGAAGACAATTTGATTTTTCTTTATTGGATGCTATACTGCACATGATATTTACAGATGTAATTAAACAGAATTTATAAGACTGCTGTGGTGGAACATTTTAAGAAGTTATTCTGAAAGACTCATAATGAAACCATCAATTCATATGTGTTACAATATAATCATTCATTTATAACTTTTCAGCCATTATCCATGATAGTTCATTTCATAAAAACTCCATTTTCAAGAAGAGGTAAAGTCCGAGGAAATACAAAAAAAAATTCAGAAAAATATTTCCACATCTAGTCCGAATCTTCCATAGTTCTGTTAAAGAAATTATAGACAATATCATCTGCATGACTGACTTTCTTTAATATCATATTTAACTTTTAGTATGGAAAAACTCTTCTTTTCTCATATTTCTCAGTATAGGTTAAAATATTTTTTCTTATGCTTAAAAATAAATATACATTGCCAGACTCAGTGGCTCAACCTGTAATCCCTTGCCTTTGGGAGGCTGAGGTGAGTGGATTGCCTGAGCCTGCAGGTTCGAGACCCGCCTGGGCAACTTGGCAAAAACCTCATCTCTACAATAAATCAAAAAATTATTAACCGGGCATGGTAGCACGCGCCTGTAGTTCCAGTTACTTGGAAGGCTGAGGTGGAAGGATCACTGGAGCCCAGCAGGTCTAGGCTGCGGTGGCCGGGAGCGGCCACTGCACTCCAGTCTGGGTGACAGAGTGAAACTCCAACTCAAAAAAACAAACAAATAAATAAATATATATATATACATATAAAAAGAACCTTGGCTCAATTAACAAAAAAGAAATATACCATCCAAATTTAAAACCAGCATCTATGTATTATTTTAAAAAGAGCAGCAAGGCATGTGGTTGCCATTTTCACCTTGACCCTCCACTGTCACAGGAAGGGAACCACACAGACAACAGGATTGAGGAAGTCCTCTCGC
>NW_007085513.1:0-1276 GCF_000164805.1 Carlito syrichta
ATATACATCAGCTGTTTCTGACAGTCTTTGGCATTTTAGGGCTATTTTTTTTTTTTTTTTTAGTTGGAGTCTCACTCTGTCACCCAGACTGGAATGCAGTGGCTGCGCCCGGCCACCACAGCCTCGACCTGCTGGGCTCTGGTGATCCTTCCGCCTCAGCCTTCCAAGTAGCCAGAATTACAGGCATGCAAGGACTATGATAATGATGCATCTCCAGATCATAAAAATATGTATAGAAAATAAAAAAACTGAGTAAACATAAAACATTGTTCATGTTTCTTTCTGAGACACTCAATTTTTGTGGTGTGCCACACTCAGTATACCCAGGCAAGTCACCTTTCTGTAATTGGTGCTTCTTCTTGATTTTACTCTAGGCAGCAAAATCCAGGTTTTAGTAAAAGGAAGCATCCTCCAGAGTATTTATATTGTAACAATACTCACAGGCACTCTATTATTTTCCATTTTTATTTTAGATTCAGGAGGTACATGTGCATGCTTTGTTACATAGACATATCGTAGAGTGGGGGGGGTGGGGTCTCAGGTGGTCCATTCCCCAGAGAGTGAACATTGTACCCAATAAGTAATTTCTGATTCCCAATCCCTTTCCCCACCTCAAAATTTAAAATGTGAAAGTCAAACAACTAAAACTATTTTAAGAAATAATGCATATAAAGCATGAATATATTGTTAGCTAGACTTCAGCCTTAATAGTGGAATACTTTAAATAAATTGCATGTAAACTGAATTTTTGTAAAGTGAATTTTAAATTAAGTTGTATTTTGAATCATTAAAGGAAATTGTTATTTCAATAAATAGGATTATTTACTAAGAACTGAACTCTCCAAGTACAGATATAAAACATTGAATTTACTTAAGACAGGGCATGCATGTGTTATTAGTAAAGCACAGATGATATGTAATATTGTGATCAATTTGTTTTTTGTTTTCATGTCCCAGCTATATCGATAATTCTGGAACCTTAGGTTGGAGGAAATGGGTAATGGGATTCCTCCTCAATTTTACCTGTGTTGTATGAGATGGCCATTTGTATACAAAGCAAAAGTTGATAGAGAAGCCAAAGAAAAGGAGATATAAACCAGCAGTACTAAGATTATTCTTGCAAATGATTTTAAAGATATTTCCATCTAAGTTGTATGTAGCTTAGACAAACTATTTTATGAAAAATGACCTCCTGCCATTTGTTTGCTAAACTCTGATGTGTCCATGTGGCCCTTTGAGCTATGGCCTCTGTGTATTCCTAAGCTTTAAGCTTTGC
>NW_007085514.1:0-1292 GCF_000164805.1 Carlito syrichta
GATGACTTCTAAGGTTTCATTTGTATGCCGTGATTTTAAGATTCCAAAACAGCGCACAGAATGAGTAGGCTTCATTTGGTAGTACAGGCTCAAGTCTAGGATAATTTAGTTTGAGAGTTAAATTATGAAACAGATGTTAAAACATTTACAAACCTCAGTGAGTTTTTTTTAATTGACAGTCCAGTCATTTTGAGAATTTAAGCTGCACTTTATTGTCATAGATTTTCCTTGAGTCATAATAATTTAGTTTGTATATAGAAGGTAATTCCAGCTCTGTATCATTACAAAACAAAATATTAAATGAAACTCAAATTGCTTCTTTTCTTCATGCTGCATCAAAGTCTTTTTGTTCCTTTTGCATGGACTTTCAGTTCTTTACAAGAATAAAAAATACACTCCTTTTCCTCAGAACTTCCCTTCTCAGCAACCACTAAGTTTGCATTATATGATGGTAATTGATGGGTAACAATATAATCAAATGTGTTTATGATATCCATTCTTTATTTAACTTTATTCTTAATTCATAGAGGAAATTATGATATCAAGGTACTTCCCTTAAGAGTTCTTAAAGTGTTTCATTCCACTAACTATTGTTTTGTGACTTCTGTTTTCATTGCCTAGAAGCACTGGGAGAAATGAGGAAACTGATCTCATTTGTTTTAATCTCTCAGTGGCCAACTATTATTTTCCTGAAGCCTGGGCACGGGTTTTGTTTCAGAGCTTTGTAGACTGCCTCCTTGTTTCAAGCACAGACCATGCTGACCTTGGACTGCAACAGAGGGCAGAAACCATGAGGAGTGCCCCACACTGTGACTTTTATTTCAATTGTTTTTAGATGTTCTCACTTGGCTCAAATCAGGCTTCCCAGAAAACAATCTTAGGGTGGGGTTTAGAATGAGAGCAGGATTTCTCCAGAAAGATTTACCCTATCAACCTTTTGCATTAGGTATTCTCACTGGGCTTGCTCTTGTTCCTTAAAACGTTTTTATTCCTGTTCCTTACATCCTTCATTCAGCTGTCTGGGTCCTATGTGGCCTTCCTCTCTGACTTGCTTCCCACACACATGTAGGGCTAAATTGCCACAAACTCAGTGGCTTGAAACAACAGAAATGTAATGTCTTATAATTACACAGGTCTGGAGTCCAACGGACATCTCCCTGGGCTCAAACCAAGGTGTTGGCAGAGCTACAATGTTTCCTGGAAGATTCGCTGGAGGACCACTTGTTTTCTTACCTTTTCTAGCTTCCAAAAATTTCCCACGTTCCTTGGTTTATGGCTCTTCCCCGATCTCC
>NW_007085515.1:0-845 GCF_000164805.1 Carlito syrichta
AGGCTTCACATCCCTTTTGACTGTTGAATGTAAACGAAGTACCTACTGCTCAAGTGAATCATATGAACTGAATGAGACTTGTTACATAATTAGCATTTGAGGAAACCAAAGGAAAATCCTCGTGGGCTGGCGACTTGTGATGTCAAATGTAAGCATGCTCGTTTGGGGGACTGGGAATTGGAAATGATGAAATCCGAATGCATCATAAACCCAGATATATTATACACAGATGATCTTTTAATCGAGCTTTTAAAAGTGATACTTTCTAAGGGATGACTGAAATGTTTGTCCCGGCCAACTTGGACCTGTCTGCTTCCATGAACGGGATGGAGCCATCTGCATGGGCCATGTCAATTTGATGGCTCTGGTGTGTGCAGCAGCTCACCCTCTGCCAAGGGCCACCAGCCCCTTAATAAACACCCAGCACCAGCCATGAGGGCTGAGCCAGGAACTGACGTCGGAGAGTGTCATCTGAGACAGGGAGACCCTGCACCACATTTGTATTTACATTTTAATTTAAGAGTAATGTAATTGCAGTGACTCACTCTGCCTGTTACTTTAATTGCATCAAAAGGCAATTAATTTTATTCTCAAAAGACATTTCTTTAGATACTCCTGGAACTTTGTGCATAGAAAATTTGTGGCAAAGACCTATAAAATATTTACTGTGAGGAGAGTATTCAATTTCATATTCCAGTTTAAATTGGGGCTAGGATAAAACTCATAAACGATGTTGATTTAAACTATTTTTTTAAATCTATCAAAAAGCAATCACATTTTATTCAGATTACTTAGTCATCTAGAGTGTGTCATAGGTAAGGAAATAAAGGAAGCAAGTTTAATTT
>NW_007085516.1:0-1265 GCF_000164805.1 Carlito syrichta
CTCTCTGCACAACAGAGTCTCTTTTTCTGATTCTCCTTCCTAAAGGAAAGGATATTCTTTTGGGGCTATGCAACTCCACCTGCTGCACTAACATAAACCACTACTTCAATGGGGTGGTCTCAAGGAAGTTATGGGAGAGGAAAAAGATGGGAAAAATGAGGACTTCTTCCACAATCTGCATCTCATGGGGGTTTTCCTACTAGTCTTCTGACCAGGAGTTGCTGACCATAATCATTATAAGGTTCTCGGTTTGGCTTGCCCTCAGTTTGAAGATAAGAGAGAAAGAAAGAAAATAAAACCCAAAGCAACTCATCACATGGCTCTACAAGTTTTGACTTACCTCTTCCATTTGATGATTGCTGTTTTACATACTCTGCAGAGTAATTTTCTGGATTTTTTTTTGGAAGTGGACGGTTTGGAGGGGGTATTTTGTCCATATTATTTAGTAATAATCAGTGGGAGAAAGAAGCTACAAAGGGCTGACTTTATGAGAAAATGTGTTTTAGACCCAAGTTTTAAACCAAAAATCAAGGTATCAATGAGTCTATAACCCAGAAAAGCTTTTAAAGAAAAATAACCTAGGCTCCTGGGAAGAAAGTGGGATTTTACAGAAGGTAGTATATCAAACTAGAGCATGAATAAAGTGTGGATCTTTACCAAACATCTCTCTGTACAATGGATTAGTAAACCCTACTTTGCAAGGTTTTCATGGGTAATAAATAGCCCATATTGTAATGTATGTACAAAACATGTAGTAGCAATGCCGGACATAGAGAGGTACATAGCAATAATAACTCAATCATCATAGAAAATTTAACTGTGGAAGAAACAAATCTTAATGTGCTTACCAAGATATTTTGAATTCTCAAACTTCAAAATGAATATCTAGAAAAATACTGCTTTAATTTCTAGCAGCATTGTTTGGCAAATACAGAGAAGGAATATATATGTATGGTTATGCTGGCACTGTACTAATCTCTTTAAATGATTTTGGAAACCTAATTTTTTGCAACTGTTCTGCAGACTTGAACATCATCACCATCCTAAATTTACAGGTACAGATGAAAAGTCTTAGATGAGTAAAACAACTTGTCCAAAGTCAACCTAGTTAGTGGAAAAGCTGGCATAAGAGGCCATACAGGCATCACTGCATTTTCTAAATATTTGTTTCACAATAATTCACCCTTAACTTACCTAGCTTAAAATGATTGGTCAGAGCTGGGCTCGGTGGCTCAGCCTGTAATCCCAGCACTTTGGGAGCTGAG
>NW_007085517.1:0-1066 GCF_000164805.1 Carlito syrichta
GAAAATGCCAGGGGAGGGAGGCAATGGGGCACCTTTCATCAATAAGGGTACCTGATCACAAGCCAGGTTAAGTGGGGACCAAAGTGAGGCCCAAACTTTACCTGTACAATGACCAATTTTATAGCTAACCCTAAACTGTACCATCTTTAAAATAAAAATTAAAACAAAAGCAAAAATAAATGAATGACTGAATGAAATGATGAATGAATGCCTAAATGAGTATAAGCAAAAATAAATGTATGCCATAGATAATAATGGGTGCCATGGTTTGAATGTTTGTATCTCTTCCAATATTTATTTGAAACTAAATCCTCAAAGCAACAAAATTGAGGTGATTGTGTCGTGAGGCTGGAGTTCTCATAAGTGGGAATAGCAACCTTATCAAAGAGGTTAAAGGAAGCATCCTAGGCCTTTTTCTTATCTCTACACACAAAGACACAGAATTCAAGGTGCCATCCTACATGCAGAGAATGTAGCCTCACCAGAAACTAAATCTGCTGATGCCTAGATCAGGAACTTCCCCCCCTTTCATAACTGAGAAATAAATTTTTTTATAGGTTACCCAGTCTTGGATATTTTTCAATGGCAACTGGAAAGTCTAAGGCAGAAATTAGTGAAAAGGAGCAGTGTGCTGCTATAACAGATATCTAAAAATGTAAAAGCTTCTTTGGAACTGGGTAATGGGTAGAAGCTGAACAAGTCTGGAAGTGGATGCTAGAAAGAGACTATATTGCCATGATTTTTTTTATTACAACATTTAATTGTAAGGATTGAGCAGTGGATACTAGGCAAACCAATCAACCCTGACAGCTTTGAAGTGTCTAGATGCTAAATTTGGATAAAGGTAACACACACTAATCTGACTTTTTGGGGTTTTTTGAGTTTGAGTCTCTGTCACCCAAGCTGGAGTGCAGTGGCAGGCTGACAGCCACCGCAGTCTCATCCTGCTGAGCTGAGGCTTCTAAGAAAGTCCAGTGTTTCAATTATAGGAATGTAAGTTGTATAATTCATAAACAATATGAAATCAATAATATGTAAGACCTATATCATCAACATGATAAAAGCG
>NW_007085518.1:0-716 GCF_000164805.1 Carlito syrichta
CATTTCCCAGGCTGGAGTGCAGTAGCACACTCACGGCCACCTCAGTCTTGACCTGCTGGGCTCAGGTGATCCTCCAACCTCAGCCTTCCAAGAAGCTGGAACTACAGGCACACGCCACCATGCCTGGCTAACTTTTTGATTTATTGTAGAGATGAGGTCTCACCAATTTGCCCAGGCCGGTCTCAAACTCCTGGGCTCAGGCCATTCTGTCACCTCGGCCTCCCAAAACGCTGGGATTATAGGTGTGAGCCACCATGCCCAGCTACCCCACTACTTTTCTTTGAAGTAATTTTAATTTGCATACATTAGTACCCTTTTGCTAGTAACAAATGACAGCTGTCCAAGGAGGTTGCTTTGACCTATTGCACTGATGCTGAGGCAGGTCTCCTCAGAACACTGTCAACAGAGGAAATCAAGTGCTTAGAGCAGTGTCTGGTGCCCATCAGAGCCTTTGTAAACATTTGCTATTATTAAAGCATAGACCAAGTCCCCTACAGTGTCCAATTTGTTTCTTTGTAAGTTCTACAGGCAGTGCAACGCTGGGATGTTGAACAGAATCTGGCTTAGAAGAAGCAGGAATTCCTGATCACTGAGACTAATCTTGCACCTTGGGTTTGTAAGTGGCGTTTATTGAGTTGGGACATGAGCTTGAACATGCAATCATTCATTCTGTCTGCAGACACTGTTTATGCCCCTGCTTTGTGCCAGCACTGTGA
>NW_007085519.1:0-780 GCF_000164805.1 Carlito syrichta
CTCCCAGTACTTTGGGAGGTGGAGGTGAGAGGATTGCGTGATTCCATTGGTTCGAGACCAGCCTTGGTAACTCAGCGAGACCTCGTCACTACTGTAAGTTTTTTTAAAAATTAGCTGGGTATGGTGGCACATGCCTGTGGTTCCAGCTACCTGGAAGGCTTAGATACAAGGATGGCCTGAGCACAGCATGTTGAGGAGGTGGTGGCCATGAGTGTGCCACTATACCTCATCCGCCCTGGGTAACAGAGTGAGACTCCTATAAAAATAAAAATAAAAAATAAAAGACCGCTTACTTGTTCAGAGACACAGATAGAAAGTGACGACCAGTTTTGTGAAGGCTGGCAGTACATCATATTGCCTTCTTCAGATAGTACTGAATACGAATGTGTAAGCTGTCTGATGAAAAATTTTAGACGTTTGTGCAGGGAGTGGAGTTGGAAACACTTTAATTAAATGCATGCAAAGATAAAAGACATGTAAGGTACGGGGAGCAGTGAAGAAATGATTCCCCAAAGAGTCCTTATTGATTAGCTGAGACTGACTTAGCCCAGCTTTGAGGAGCACCCAGGTTCACACACCTTTCATGACTGGGGAGCCATTGCCTGCAACCACCACGAATAAATTAACAATTAAATTCCATTCTTGATATTTTTCCCATTTGAAATGTGACTCGCAAAACTTTATAAATATAAAAGGGTGATCAGAGTTCAATAGCAGTGAGTCATTTCACAGAGAAGCTTGCTTGCCTCTGTACTCGCAAATGTCAGCCTCATGAGGGCA
>NW_007085520.1:0-725 GCF_000164805.1 Carlito syrichta
CTCAGAACTTCATGCTTAGATCATCAAAGTCCCTGCTTGGGTCATGCCAAACATCAAAGAAAGGAGGAGGGAATGAGCCTTCAGCTCCTGAACACAACCTGGTGGTCTCAGGGTCTGCAGCCCACCTGGATCCCTAATGCTCAGGTGGGCCTCCAAGGCCGGCTCCCAACATCTCTACCTTTATTATTTTTTAGCATGAACCCATGGAATTGGGTGTTGAGCTGAGAAATTCTTGTCTTCAGCACCTTGAAAATAATTGGAAGCAGGCATAGCAACACAAGAATCACTGCTCCGCAAATTCCCACATTAATGAGTATAGACATCAATGACTTTTCTTTAATGAATGATAAGAACTGGCTAATCCTGAGTAGTCGAACTGTTGCTTAGCAACAGTCATGTCCTGTATTTCTTGATGTAATTTAGTAAGGTCTATACTCAAGTCTGAGTGATTCCAAATTCCAAGGATATGATTTCTTAATTTGTCCCTCATGTGGACAAACTTATTTACCTCTAAAGGAGTGAGGGAAATCCATTGAAACTCAGAGTGACACCGGAGAGTCAATTTTATCTTTAAAGCCATAAGATCTTGTCCTATGACTAAAACTGCCTCCTCCAAAGCATTAACTCTACTTTTTAGCTTTTGATCTATAATCTTTTGAGTAGGTAATGCAATAGAAAAATCCCTAGATAACTGATCAGCAAAGGTTGCTGTGTGGACTTCCTTA
>NW_007085521.1:0-413 GCF_000164805.1 Carlito syrichta
TTAGAATTAATTTTTGTGTATAGGAGATAGGAGTCCTGTTTGAATCTGCTGCATGTCGTCAGCCAGTTTTCCTAGCACCATTTACTGAATATGTTTTCCTCTCCCAAGTGGTGGGTGGTGGAGGCTTTGTAGAAGATGAGTTGGTTGAGAAATGGAGGTATTGCTTCTGGGATCTCAATTCTATTCCATTGGTCTATATGCCGGTTTTTGTACCAATACCAGGCATTTTGATTATAGTAGCTTTATAGTAAAGTTTAAAATCTGATAGTGTGATACCTTCTGCTTTTTTTTTTTTTTTTTTTTTTTTTTTTGCTGAGGATTGTTCTGGCTATTCTTGGTAACTTGCGTTTCCATATGAATTCCTCTATTGTTTTTTTCTAGATCTGGAAGAATGTTGCTGGTAATTTGATGGG
>NW_007085522.1:0-752 GCF_000164805.1 Carlito syrichta
AATTAGTTTGCAGTTAGGGTCAGTTCCCCTGATCTGCTGTGAAGGACAGTTCAGAATAACCTCGGTTCAGAAGTTTAGTCTATGTCTTTATGAAGCTTGTCTCTCCCGTTTCGGTGTTGTTACCTTGAATCGCCAGCAGGTGGTGCTATCTCATCTGCTCGCCCCAGAGGGGGTGGGGCCGGACAGGAACAAGATGGCTGCCTGCCTCCGAGCAGGCAACAGGATCCCCGCGCCGGGTGGGCAGGACAGTCTCCGTCGCTACAATATACATCTTTATTTAACTCCTGAGGAGGCAGAAAAGAAGGGCTCTTACTGCTGGTGGAAGAAAAGCTGGAGAATCACTAAAATCTCTGCCAGCTACAAGATTCAGTGAATTCAGATCTAGAAGAAAATGTGATTTTTGGTAGGTCAATGTTTCTATCTGGTATATTTCTACTGTCTGGAAAACTTAACTCTTGTAATGCAGGTCTGCTGGCAATGAATTCTCTCAATTTTGTTTGTATAAGAAATATTTTTCCATTGGGTATAGAATTCTGGTTCACAGTATTTAACTCTCAGTACTTTAAAAACATCAGCCCAGACAAATCACTCCACCAACTAAGAATGGCCATGCACCACCACCCATGGAATCGAGAAAGAGCTATCAATCTGTCAATCCTGTCCATGTCCAGGCTGTGTGAGGTTTCCATATTGAGTCAAATTAAGCCACAGGCTCCACTTGGTCTGTAATCCCGTGCCTTTGGGAGGCTGAG
>NW_007085523.1:0-635 GCF_000164805.1 Carlito syrichta
TTCTTACTATTTTGAGGTATGTTCCCCATATGCCTAGATGTTCAAGGGAATTATCAAGAAGGGGTGCTGGATTTTATCAAAAGCTTTTTCTGCATCTAATGATATGATCATGTGGTTTTTGTTTTGACATCTGTTGATGAATTTAATTACATTTATGATTTTACGAATGTTCAACCAGGCTTGCATCCCAGGAATGAAGCCTACTTGGTCATGGTGGATGATTTTTGAGATATAATGCTGAATCCGGTTTGCTAGGATCTTGTTGAGAATTTTAACATCTATGTTCATCAAAGATATTGCCCTGTAGTACTCTTTCTTTGTTGGATCTTTACCTGGCTTGGGTATCAATGTGATTTGGCATCATAAAATGATTTGGGGAGAGTTCCATCTTTTTCAATCACCTGAAATACCTTCAGTAGGATTGGTATCAGCTCCTCCTTGAATGTCTTGTAGAATTCTGCTGGAAAGTCATCTGGACCAGGCCTTTTTTTGGTATGAAGTTTTCTTATTACATAGTCAATTTCCTTGATTGTTATTGGTCTATTTAGGGTCTCGATTTCTTCTTGTTCCAATCTAGGTAGGTTGTGTGATGTCAGAAAGTCCTCCATTTCCTTAAGGTTTTCAAGTTTGTCTCC
>NW_007085524.1:0-1266 GCF_000164805.1 Carlito syrichta
CTCTAAGAGAAACATTTTGCCAATGTAGAAGAGGTGAAATAAAAAATGTCAGAGGCACTAGAAGGCACCAAAATGGATGAGCTCAAAAACTGTTTTGAGCAATGAAAAAAGTGTCTCAATAGATATACTGCATCACACAGAGAGTATATTGGTGGTGACTGAAGTCTAAACATGTGAAGACAAATACAAAACATTTTATAAATAAATGCCTTTTTTTTGAGGTCCCTCCTTTTAGAATTGCTTTGGATATAATTAGTTAAGATGAGGTCATATTGGAGCAATGTGGTTCTCTAACACAATATGACTAATGTTCTTATGAAAAGAGGAAATCTGGGCACATACAGCAAACAAGGAATGTACCAGGTGAAGATGAAAACAGAGATGGGGGTGATGCATTTACAAGTCAGAGAATATCTAAACTGCTGGCAAACCCTCAGCAGCTGGGGAAAGGCATGAACCAGATTCTCCCTCAAAGTCCTCGGGGTAACCAACCCTGCTGACACCTTGATTTGGACTCCCTGCCACCAGAACTGCCAGACAAGACACCTCTGTTCCTTAAACCTCTAAGTCTGTGGCATTTTGATGCAACAACCTGAACAAACTAACATGTTATGATGAATTTTCAGCTAGTTCACTGAAAAGGCAAAAGGAGAACAGGAAGGTATTGCAGAGGCAAATAAAGGTAGCAGCTTCCACCCCACAGGGGATTAAAAAAAGAGGGAGGACACAGGGGAGGAACCCACAGACCTGAGACTCAAACCTGTGGGATGGGTACACGCTTGACTGACTCTGGGCTCGCTGAGGAGCCTGAACACCCAGCTTGGTGAGCATTGGACACCAGGAAAACTGGACAAGCTTTTGCCTGGTGAAGTCACGTGGTTGTGGCAGCACTGAGGGTGATGGGAAGGGATCTGGCCAGGAAGGAAGAGGCCACAATGGAGAGATGAGATTTGCAAAGTCCTGGCTATGTACTGCAGAAGACAGTGTTGAAACTGAGAGACAAAGATGTAATGAGCACATATCCTTCTTAGCACTTATTTTTGCCTTGTAGTATAACTGTCTGTATATGTTCAACCATCTACTTTAGTGTTTAATGTAATGTAGCTTCCCCCCAGCACATGATATTGCCTTTTTCTTTCTTTTCTTGAGTCAGGGTCTCACTCTATCACCCAGTCTGGAGTGCAGGGGCACAATTACGGATCACCGAAGCAACGATCTTCTGGACTGAAGAGATTTTCCTGCCTCAGCCTCCCGCATAGCTGGGAC
>NW_007085525.1:0-787 GCF_000164805.1 Carlito syrichta
TTCCCTCTCCCCATTGGTAGGTGGTGGGGGCTTTGTCGAAGATGAGTAGGTTGAGGAATTGAGTTTTTGCTTCTGGAATCTCAATTCTGTTCCATTGATCTATATGCCTGTTCCTGTACCAATACCAAGCTGTTTTGATGATTGTAGCTTTATAGTAAAGTTTGAAGTCTGGTATTATGATACCACCTGCTTTTTTTTTTTTTGCTGAGGATTGTTCTGGCTATTCTTGGACGTTTGTGTTTCCATATGAATTCCTGTGTTGTTTTTTCTAGGTCTGAAAAGAATGTTGTTGGTAATTTAGTGGGTATTGCATTGAATTTGTAGATTGCCTTAGGTAAAATGAACATCTTCACAATGTTGATTCTTCCGATCCATGAGCATGGGATATTTTTCCATTTGTTCATGTCAGTTTTGATTTCTTTGAGCAGTGTTTTGTAATTTTCATTGTAAAGGTCTTTAACATCTCTGGTTAGGAAGATGCCAAGGTATTTCATTTTTTGGTGGCTATTGTGAATGGAATTGTGTTTTTTATTTGGGTTTCTGTTTGTTTATTATTGGTGTAGGGAAATGCGATTGTCTTTTGTACATTTATTTTGTATCCTGAGACTTTGCCAAAGGCCTTTTTCAATGTAAGGAGGGCTTTGACAGATTTTCTTGGGTTTTCAAGGTACACCATCATATCATCTGCATAGAGAGATAACTTGACTTCCTCTTTTCCTATTTGAATACCTCTGATTGCCTCCTCTTCTCTGATTGCTCTAGCCAGGACTTCCAATACTATGTTGAA
>NW_007085526.1:0-940 GCF_000164805.1 Carlito syrichta
AAAACTCATGTGTGCCTGGAAATGCTAAGTGTTCCTGTGCATAAACCTTATTCATAATTTGCTGCAATGTCTGTGTGACACAAAGTCGCTAGTTGTGAGATACACATACACACGTATATAAGAAAATTGCATATGTGCATATAGAAACATATGTTAAGTGTCTTTCTAAAATTTTGAAAGAACCATGTCCAAACCAATTCACTTTCAAAGACACCCTATGTAATGATTTCACTCTTGTGCTACCTCAGTTAAGTATTATGAAATTCTATCAACTTTGCATTTTCCTTCATCTGATTTACAAAAGGTAATTTTCAGACATCAATAAATACTATCTTTGTTTCCACTTTTTAAAAAGAATAAAAATATCACAAACATTGAATATTTTTTAAAATAAAAATATACTCTAGACTTGCATTTTTTGTTCCAGCATATAAGAAGTGTAGAAGTGCCACTTTATTCTAACAAGTTAAAATCTCAACAAAATGAAAAATGAATTCTTCTTAGATCCAGCTCTAAGTCAGATCACAGGGAAAACTAGGGTCCCTGAAATTATACACATATACAGATTTAATACTTGCCTAAGCAGAAACCCACTAGCAGAGACCTCTTCGGGAGCCCGTGCCTGGGTGGCCAGGATGGGAAAATCTGAATTTATTGCTGGAGGTTCCCTGTGGGCAACTCTGAGACTTTAAACACTCCAAGAGAACCAGCCAGAGGGGGCCCCTCACACTTTTGCACTTTTGAGCTCTGGGAACTCTTCCAGGTCTTCACAGTGAATATTGAAGAAAACCCCTCTAGCCTCTGGCAGGCAGAGGGGGGAAAAAGAAATTTTAAAATTCATCGGGGATCTTGTTCTTAAAAAGACCTGTACTGACAGAAACAATTTTTTTTTTTTTTTACCAGGGATTGAACTTCTGGAATTTTATCAAAGCCTAACTGG
>NW_007085527.1:0-1387 GCF_000164805.1 Carlito syrichta
CAAGGGACTTTATTTTTACTTCGTTATCCCTTTGAAGAGACATGTTTTGTTTTAATCCTTTGGAATATCTGGTAATGATATTTACTGTTTAAGATAGTCTTATATTTCAGATGGCACAAAGAATATGCTTGTCTTTATCAAAATTATTAGCCAAAAGAGGTAAAATTCCTGACTTTTAATAGTGAGGGGTCTAAATATTTATGTTTCAAAAGTTCTTATGGTGACTGACATTTCAGAATCCACATTTATATAATTTATAATTATAATCGTGCCATTGTGTACAAAATCCTGATAATTTCTGGTCTTGATAGGACTCATTTGCTCTTTTAATCACCACTCTTTTGGGCTTCTTTCCAGAATCTGTTTTAAGTTTCCAGCTTCAAAAAGCAATAGTGTGAAATACTCACATGCCTGTATTGTAGGTGCTTTCATAAAGAGTAAGACAGGGTCTTGGTGTTCCCTGAGATGGCTTGTGTTCTCAAATGCTCTGACATCACGTATGCCATCTTTCTCCTTGTCCTGACAGTCTTTATTTTTGATGCCAATGGTCAACTCTAGTTTATGTTAGCAGTTAAAGGAATTGAAACTCAGTCATAACTTTTCAGCTCACTACCAAAGACTCTCTTGCCTCTGCACCATGACACTAAATTTATGCTTTATTTTTTAACCATGAGCTTTTCTGTGTGCAGGTTTCTATGTAAGTGTGCATAGCAGACCCACTTGAATGTATTTTGGGAGTAATCATCCAACACCACATAATCCTGTGTTTTATTAAAACCAGTTTTTTCTTGTGGCAATTCCAGAGACATAGTTTAGGGAAATTAAAATAATGAGTTACTGCATACATGTTGATAAAGTAGTCTTCTAATATGATGGAATGTCTAATTATAGATGCAGTATCAATTTGCCTAACAAATTAAATGCAATATCCATTTTAATAAAACTCATGTACTTTGCAAAAATGGGACCTTAATGAATCTATATTTATACTAAGTCATGAGAGCCAGAGTGGCATTGGTATAGCTAAGTCCTCAGTAATGAGCCTGCTACATGGATGTCCTTGTATCCATTCTGAGAATGACAGTATCCTTTCTCCCCCCTTCTCTTCCTTTCTACTTCCCTTCTTGCATCCCTCTACTTCTTCCTTTTTCTTTGCCTGTCCTGATATTGTTCTCCATGCCAGTCTTGGTGAGCAAGTGGTTCATTGTAGCAAAACTGTGGTTCTCTCACCATGGACAAACTAAACATTATTTTGGGTAGCTTGTACCTGTGAAAGCTTTCTTCATCTTAGTAGGCAAGAAATAGACCTGTCTTGTAATATTGGATAAAAATGAAGGAATGAGTTTGGATGTAGGCAAATCTTTTTTCCCCTCATGTGGTTCATTAT
>NW_007085528.1:0-806 GCF_000164805.1 Carlito syrichta
TTCTTTTCTTGTAGAGCAGAGGTTACAAGCTGGTGGCGATCACCTGTTAGGACCTGGACACCTGACCTCACTCAGCACCCACCCCTGAAGCATGGATGTCACTCCAAGAGAAGTGGGTCCCTGTCCTTCCCGTTGACTCCCGCGCATGGGTTTGGAGAAGGTTTTCCCCGCAGTAGAGGCACTGTCTATGATCACAGCACTCTGAAATTCTCACTAAAAGGTTTGGCTACTTTTCAAGGAGACTATGTGGCAAGAACAAATGCCAGGGTGCTCTCCGCAAAGTTGAGTGGTGAATGTTGGTGGTGGGAAGTAAAGGAAACTTATAGAACCCTAAGGGAAGCAAGCTAAATCGTTGGCTATGGACAGCTAGGAAGCGTATCCCCGCAATCAAAGCACACTTCATTGTGCACCAAAACGACTCCTGCTAAGGGTAGGCCAGGCATGGAATCTCCCACCTCTCATCCAGCACTTTGGCAGACTGAGGACGGAAGATTCCTGGAGCCCAGGAGTTGAAACATGACTGTGTAACATCAGGCAGCCTCATCTCTATCTCCAAAATGTCATCAATGAGCTGGGCATGGAGACATAGGCTTTTGGTTGCAGCCGCTTGGGAGGATTGCCTGAGCCCCGGAGGTCTACCCTGTGGTCAGGTATGATTGTACCACTCTAGTACCGTCTGGGCATCAGAGTGAGGCCCTGACTCAAAGAGAAACGCAACCCACAGATGCGGAAAATATATTTGCGCATGTACATCTGACGAGGGATGATCAGCTCGGAACTACAAGGAACTGCCACTTGCCGACAGA
>NW_007085529.1:0-1267 GCF_000164805.1 Carlito syrichta
TTCCCATTACTGCCAAACATTTCTCGTAGTAATTATGATTGGTCAAGTTTTGCTTATGAGTGAGAACATATGGTACTCTGTTCTTTGTTTCTGTGATAGACTACAGAGTATCATCAACTCCAAATCTATCCAAATTGCTGCCAAGTCCATATGTTTGTCCTTTTTCTGGCTGCATAATATTCCATTTTGTACATGTACCACATTTTCTTTATCCAGTCCAGGTTCGATGGGCAACATTGTTGGTTCAAAGTGTTTGCTATTGTGAATAGAGCTGCAACACACATACATGTGCAGGTATCTTTTTTGTAGAATGATTTGAGTTCCTCTGGGTATATTACCAATAGGGGAATTGCTGAGTCATATGGAAGATCAATTTGTAGTATTTTCAGAAATCACCACATGTCTTCCAAAGAGGTTGCACTACCTTACATTTCGACCAGCAGTGTAGAAGCCTTTCTTTTTCTCCACATCCTTGCTAGCATCTGTTGTTGTTTGTATTTTGGTGATGGCCATTCTTACTGGGCTTAGGTGGTATTTCAATGTAGCTTTGATTTGCATTTTTCTGATGATGCCTGAGTGTCTGTTGACTGTCCTTATATCTTTTTTTGAGAAGTGTCTATTTATATCTTTTGCCCACTTTTAAAAGAGACTGTTTTTTTTTCCTTTCTGGCATTTGAGTTTCTTGTAGATCCTAGAGTTTTGGCCTCTGCCATATATACAGTTGACAAATAATATTTCCCATTCTGTGGGCTGTCTCCCTACTGACTTGATGGTGTATTCTGCTTTGCAGAAGCTCATTAATTTTATGACGTCCCACTCGTCTATCTTATTTCTTAAGGTATCGGTTTAGGGTTCTGAATAAGAATTGGTTGCCGGTCCCAATTTCCATAAGGGTGTCTCCTGCATTTTCTAAGACTCTTAGAGTTTGAGGTTTTACATTTAGGTCTTTGATCCATTTAGAGTTAATTTTTGTGTGCGGTGATATGGAGGGGCCCTGTTTCAATCTTTTGCATGTGGTTAGTCAGTTTTCCCAGCACTGTTTACTGAATAGATTCTCCTCTTCCCTGAGACTCTATAGGATGATGCAAAGAGGAAATGAATGGAAGCAATAAACAGATACACACACACATACTGAAAACAAACTGGAATAACAACAAGGCTAAACAAAACGATCAGCAACAAAAAGACCCCCAAGTAATCTCAGCCCACACATACATGCCTAGCACAATGTGAATAGGGACAAAGAACAGAAAGACCGAAGGAAAAA
>NW_007085530.1:0-630 GCF_000164805.1 Carlito syrichta
CTTTGAGCAGTGTTTTGTAATAAAACATTGTAAAGATCTTTCACGTCTCTGGTTAGGAAGATGCCAAGGTATTTCATTTTTTTTTTTGTGGCTATTGTGAATGGAATTGTGTTTTTTATTTGGGTTTCTGTTTGTTTATTATTGGTGTAGAGAAATGCGATTGTCTTTTGTACATTTATTTTGTATCCTGAGACTTTGCCAAAGGTCTTTATCAGTGTAAGGAGGTTTTTGACAGATTCTCTTGGGTTTTCAAGGTACACAATCATATCATCTGCAAAGAGAGATAACTTGACTTCTTATTTTCCTATTTGGATACCCCTGATTGCCTCCTCTTCTCTGATTACTTGAGCCAGGACTTCCAATACTATGTTGAACAGGAGGGGTGAGAGTGGGCATCCTTGTCTTGTTCCAGTTTTCAGGGGAAATGGTTCCAATTTTTGTCCATTTAGGAGTATGCTGGCTGTGGGTTTCTTGTAGATGGCTTTTACTATTTTAAGGTATGTTCCCCGTATACCTAGATGTTCAAGGGTTTTTATCAAGAAGTGGTGCTGGATTTTATCAAAAGCTTTTTCTACATCTAATGATATGATCATGTGGTTTTTGTTTTGACATCTGATGATGAATTTAATT
>NW_007085531.1:0-751 GCF_000164805.1 Carlito syrichta
CTCTGATCTTCTTTTTCTTTCTTCCTGCCTTCCTTTCCTCCCTCACCTCCCCTTCCCTCCTTTCTCTTAAAGGTCTCACTCTGTCACCCAGGTTGGAGTGTAATAGCACGATCATGGCTCACTTGTAACCTCCAGGTTAAGGTTGTCCTTCTGCCTCAGCGTCCTGAGTAGCTGGAACTACAGGTGTGCACCACCACATCTGGTTAATCTTTTTGATGTTTTGTAGAGACAAGATATCACTATGTTGTCCAGGCTGGTCTCGAACTCCTGGGCTCTAGCAATCCTCCCATCTGGGCCTCCCAAAGTGCTGGGATTAGAGGCATGAGCCGCCATGCCTGGCCCAGATTTTCTGTAAATACATACCACCTCCCAACATATGTTAATTTTAAGACTAATACCGTTTAGAGATATTTTCTTAATTTGTCTATTAAGTGGGTTTACATTCTAATGCATAGACCCAATTCAAACTGGACCACAGTGGAAAGATATTTGTATGTTGGCCAATTTCGCATACCGTGATTTTTCCTAATTCTTTTCCCATCAATATTTCCCTAACACATACTTTCTCCTCCAGTTTTTCTTTTGCTGTAAATTTTTCACATCTTAGCTATCATAACTCACTTTTGTATTCTAAGAGCTCTTATCTGCACACAGATTTTTCTGCTCCTTTTCCCTTTTGCCAAGATTATGGGAATTATTTGTGAGAAAAGAAAAATTACTGCTCCTGTATAGTGACTTCTACCCACCACTG
>NW_007085532.1:0-785 GCF_000164805.1 Carlito syrichta
ATCAACATACACTTTAACTCTGATGTATCAAAGACCTAAACGTAAAACACCAAATTATAATAATCTTAGAAAACGCAGGAGACACCATTACGAGAATTGGGCCCAGAAACTAATTCCTCTTCAGAACCCTAAATACCATGCCTTAAGAAGTAAAACAGACAAGTTGGATCTCATCAAATTAATATAGTTCAAAACAAAAGAAAGCATCAGAAGAGCAGGGGTACAGCCAACAGAATGGGAAAAACGATTATCCACCTATATATCTGTAAAAGAGCATAAAATCTAGGATCTGCAAGAAACTCACTCAGAAAAATCAGACAAACATTACCTTTGAAAAGTGTGCAAAATACGTGATTGGACACTTTCCATAAGAAGAGATACGGGCAGTCAGCTGACACATGAAAATTGCTCAACCTCAGTCATCATCAAAGAAATGCAAATGATACCATTTTGAAATACCACATACCTCTGTAAGACTGGACATCATAATAAACAAACAATAATAGATGCAGGTAAGAATTTGGGAAGAAATAAATGCTTCTACACAGCAAGTGGACTGAAAAGTAGAACATCTTTGTAACACAGTGTAGTGGTTTGTAAAGGGACAAGATATTGACGTACCATGTGACTCAGCAATTCCCTGGTAGAGAATAAACCTGGAGAAACTCAAATCATTTTACCAAAAAGATACCTTCACCAATAAGTTTTATGATATCTAATCACAATTGCAAAAAAAACATGGTACCAACCATGTTGCCCATCAAGCTGGATGGGTAAAATAAATG
>NW_007085533.1:0-886 GCF_000164805.1 Carlito syrichta
CAGCAGCTTTAAAACAGTAAGTTTGTCATTACTGAGATTTTTCACCTATTTACACAATATGTCAAAGTTGGGGGCTGTGTCCTGGGTATTCTCCAAGTCCATTCCCCACCCTTCTTTGCCTGGCTCTATCCCCAAGAGGATGACTTCTAAGGACTGCATCACCAGGCTTCCTTGGCCTTGGACTTCAGAAGGGATCTGGCGAATGGGAATCACTAGCAGGTGATCAAAAGGCAGAAAAGAGCCCAAGGGGCTCTCCCCTCTACCCTAGTTCTTTCAACTGCTTTTTCTCTGGGTCCCATCTCCAGCCTGGTGGTGATCTTCCCATGGCCACAGCTGTCACCAGGCTCCAGGACCATTCCCTGTTTAGGATAAGAGTGGTCATGACTTCTCAGTATTGCTAGCTCCTGGTCCTGACTTTCCTTCTCAGTGTCTTTAATGTGCTCATACCTTTGTAAACAACCTCTTTATTCGACGCTATTCAATTAAAAACCTTTTAGTGTGACCTCTTCTTCTGTGCCCTTGACTAACAGACACTTTTAAATCTTAATAGAAAGGGTAGAACTTTATACAGGCACTAGAAGAAGAAGGTGAATTGTTTTTTATCTTTCCTTCCAAGTTTATCTAACAAATCATTTGTGGTGTGTGTGTGTGAAAGAAAGAGGGAGAGAAAGAGGGAGTGAGGGAGAGGGAGAGAAAATTTGAGAGGATAAATGAAAAACAAAAACCTTATTACAGGTTCTTTTGGTAATCAGATGTGCAAAAATTTTATTACTGGGATTTGGTGACTGTCTTAAAGAATAGGAAGCCTTTGCAATGTTTAATAGTTGGTAGCAATATGGTAAATATTAAGTCTTAATTACATTGTTAATACACTTTTGAAAAAATT
>NW_007085534.1:0-807 GCF_000164805.1 Carlito syrichta
AATTATGAAACAGATGTTAAAACATTTACAAACCTCAGTGAGTTATTTTTAAATTGACAGTCCAGTCATTTTAATTTAGTTTGTATATAGAAAGTTAATTCCAGCTCTGTATCATTACAAGACAAAATATTAAATGAAACTCAAACTGCTTCTTTTCTTCATGTTGTATCAAAGTCTTTTTGTTCCTTTTGCATGGACTTTCAGTTCTTTACAAGAATAAAAAATACACTCCTTTTCCTCAGAACTTCCCTTCTCAACAACCACTAAGTTTGTATTATATGACCATAATTGATGGGTAACAATATAAGCAAATGTGTTTATGATATCCATTCTTTATTTAACTTTACTCTTAATTCATAGAGGAAATTATGGTATCAAGGTACTTCCCTTAAGAGTTCTTAAAGTGTTTCATTCCACTTTTTGTTTTGTGACCTGTTTTCATTGCCTAGACGCACTGGGAGAAATGAGGAAACTGATCTCATTTGTTTTAATCTCTCAGTGGCCAGCTATTATTTTCCTGAAGCCTGGCCATGGGTTTTGTCACAGGGCTTTGTAGAATGCCTCTTTGTTTCAAGCACAGACCATGCTGACCTTGAACTGCAACAGAGGGCAGAAACCATGAGAAGTGCCCCACACTGTGACTTTTATTCCGATTGTCTTTAGATGTTCTCACTTGGCTCAAATCACGCTTCCCAGAACACAATCTTAGGGTGGGGTTTACAATGAGAGCAGAATTTCTTCAGAAAGATTTACCCTATAAACCTTTTGCATTAGGTATTCTCACTGAGCTTGCTCTCGTTCCTTAAA
>NW_007085535.1:0-805 GCF_000164805.1 Carlito syrichta
ATCATCAGGACAAAAAAAATCAGCAAGGAGATCCGGAACCTCAATGTAACTTTGGACCAAATGGACTTAATTGATACCTACAGAACACTCCATCCAAAGACCACAGAATACACATTCTACTCATCACCACATGGAACATATTCTAAGATCGACCACATAATTGGACACAAATCAAGTATAAGCAAAGTTAAAAGGACTGAAATTCTGCCATGCACCTTTTCGGACCACAGTGGAATAAAAATAAACATTGACACCAACAAAGTCCCCCCAAAACCCACAAAGACATGGACACTAAACAGCATGATGCTAAATAACTCCTGGGTCAATGATGACATCAAAATAGAGATCAAAAGATACCTGGAAACAAATGAAAATAAAGAAACATCTTACCAAAATCTCTGGGATGCCTTAAAAGCTGTAATAAGAGGGGAATTTATATCCCTACAAACACACATGAGGAAAATGGAAGGAACAGAAATTGACAACCTAACAAGCCACCTTAAGAAGCTGGAAAAGCAAGACCACAAAAACCCTAATTTCAGCAGAAGAATCCAGATCACCAAAATAAAAGCCCAAATCCAGGACATAGAAGACAAAAAGATAATACAAAAAATCAATGAAACAAAAAGCTGGTTCTTCGAAAGGGTAAACAAGATTGATGGTCCCCTAGCTAGACTGACCAAGAAAAAACGAGAAAAAAACCAAATAAGCATAATCAGAAACACAAAAGATGAAGTCACATCTGACCCTGAGAAATACAAAAGATCATTAGAGACTACTACGTACACTTGTATGGAAACAAACT
>NW_007085536.1:0-1285 GCF_000164805.1 Carlito syrichta
TATCTTTCATTCCCTGAGTACTATACACCTTTCCTTCAGAGCAACTTAATATGTAGTCAGGTAATTATTCAAGTAATGTCTCAATTTCCATAAGGACAAGAATCAGGCCCTTTCATGCTCATCACTCCATACCTAGAACCAAGCACGCTACTGCTTGACTGAGAGGTGCTACAGAAAGAGGAGGGCAAGTGCTCCATTGGACCACTTGCCTTCATCAAAGATGAACCTCCCAGCTCTATAAATGAAAAGTGAAAAAAGCAGGAAAGTAAGGAGAAACTCTCCAACTTACATAGGGCTGCTTAGAGCTTGGTACTATTCACATGCAGCCACTTCCCCTGATGTCACCCACTAGGAAGAGTCCTACAGAGTGCAGGGAGAGCCACTGCCACAGGAGCACAAAGCTAAACCTCCTCCAGACCAAAAGGCCTGGAGAAGCAAGCTGGAAACAAGTTGACAGCTGGCCACAGCAACGAGTCCTCCCGTGGCCCCAGCACAGTCCCAAGCTTGGAGTTGAAACAGTTGAAGGACGAGTCCCCAGAGATCCCTCTTCCCTCTCCCTGTATCTGGGCAAACTGAAAATTCATACTACCAGAAACAGTGCTTGGAGAGGCACTTCCCCCTACTCACCATTTCCCCAAGTCTGTGTGGCGATTTTTCCACTATCTGCCTTCGTGTTGTTACTGATTCTCAAATCTAAGAGATGGACTGAGTTATTTTTAAATGGGTAGACTGAAAAGGCACCAAAAGCATTCTCACAGTCCAACACGTTCATCCCCAGAGCACTCTCATTTGGCCGGCCAGGAGAAACTCTGGCTCTGCAAAAGTCAAGCTGAAAGCAAATTTCATCCCTTCCCTTTTACCAAAAACAGCAAAAATGGTCTTACAAGAAGTTCAAGACTCTTTAGCATGAATTTAAACTTCTTTCTGAGGGCTAAGCATATTCCTACTCAAACCTTTGTGTTTTCAAGGATAACAGGAGAGGTAAGGAGAGCGAGGGAGCAGGAGCAGGAGAGAGCCAGGATATGTTCATTCTATTTTTAAACACTCGCCAAGTTTGGAGTAAAGGAGCACTCTGATTCTGTACTCCCACCCCTATCACCTTCTGCTGAACACAAGAACCAGAACCTGCACGTATACACGGCACCGCTTCTGGATTTGGGGACTGCTGGGTGCCAGCACTCCAAGGACGGGCGAGCTCACCAGCCACTCCTCCGGAGACCCTGGTGGCCCTGCCTGGCGGGAGTCACGTGGCAGGGGATGGGAGCATCAAAGCCCGCCTGTCCCC
>NW_007085537.1:0-751 GCF_000164805.1 Carlito syrichta
ACTTTATTTTCATCACTAACATTTTCATAGTGTTTAAAAATTTATTTTATTTATATTATCATTTCTTTTGAATTCCTTTATTTTTTATGTACTTCTATAAACACAGCTGTCTTATAATTTTGTAATTGCTATGTTTTCTGAGTCCTTATATATTCACAGATTTTTGTTTATTATGGGTCACATTTTCTCTTCTTTTCATTCAGAAATCAGATATTCCATATTTTTAATGTTACTTTGAGAGCCTAGGTTCTAATATCTTTCTTTTAAGAATGTTCAGCTTTTTTTGGTAAACAATTAAGCTAATTACAAATTATTCTAATCCTTTTTAGCACTCTTTAAAAGTTTTTTATATGGCTGATCTTTGATGACCTTCTCTTTGCAAATAATTTATCCCTCAGACTTCTCCATTGAATGTCCTGGATGATCACAAGGGATTCTTCTTCTTTTTTTTTTTTTTTTTTTGCTTTTGAAAGTTCAAAACTGTTCTTAAAATTTTTTCTAACCCTCTGTGAGTGATGGGAGTTCTTATTCTTACAACTTCTGCTTTATTCTTCATAATTTTTGTACTTTTACTTTACACAAGAGGGGCCAAACATCTAGACTAGCCTAGAGGAGACACCTATGCAGATTTATAGATTTTTGTGTGTTTGGGAGTTTTTGTATAATTTTTCTTTTTTTAAATAAAACTCTGCTGTACATATGAAACTATCTCGTCTTCTGAAAACTCTGATTTTACTTCAACTCAGTGTGG
>NW_007085538.1:0-768 GCF_000164805.1 Carlito syrichta
TTAGATTACAGGCGTGAGCCAATGCACCTGGCCTCTGTTAGCTCTTTAATTTTTCTTTTCTTTCTTTTCTTTTTTTTTTCTTTTTTCCGAGTTGGAGTCTCATTCTGTTGCCCAGGCTGGAGAGCAGTGGCATACTCACGGCCATCCCAGCGTCAACCTGTTGGGCTCTGGCGGTCCTTCCGTCTCAGCCTTCTAAGTAGCCAGAACTACAGGCGTACGCTACCACATTTGGCTAATATTTGATTTATTGTAGATAGAGACAAGGTCCCGCCAAGTTTCCTGGGATGGTGTTCAACCCATGGGCTCAGACAGTCCACTCACCTCCACCTCCCAACGTGCTGGGATTACAGGCTGAACCACCGAGCCTGACCAGCTCTTTAATTTTTCTAAGATTCATATCTTAAAACCTTTTACCTCCCTACCACCACCACCACCTTTCCAGCCATATCCAGTGTCTCTTTCATGATTTCCTTTATTAGCACTGTTATAAATCCTTGAAGTCATGCACAGCATCTGGACATAGTTTTCTCCTGCAGGAATTTATTGTTTGGAGCTTGATGGCTTTCATGACTTTCTCTGTAACAATGATGGCATATTCAGTGGTGTAATCCTTCCAGACTTTGTCATGTTCTCTCTAGGTTCTCTTCCATAACATTGGCAATGTACGTAGAGTACCATGTGTTAATAAGCCTTTATTTATTTTATTTTATTTTATTTTATTTTTTTGAGTTGGAGTCTCACTCTGTCGCCCAGACTGGAGTGCAGTGG
>NW_007085539.1:0-761 GCF_000164805.1 Carlito syrichta
CCAATTTGAGTCATGCATAAAAATCTACCATAATGGCTTATGCTAAAAATCAAGTCAAAGATCTCACACTCTGATTTATTGTACTGAAGTAATTATGATATAATTAAAATTTCTGCATTTAAATTTATGCTAAACAAATTCATGAGGCAAATATTTTTATGTGCTTCTTAACATACTACTCACCTTAATATTAGTCAAGTTTTCCAGCCTTCTCTATCATGCCTCCTCCTTCTGGTCCTGCTTCTTAAATCATGTGCTAAAGGAATCAAGGCATATTTATATGGGAGTGAAGCAAGCAGAACTGGGTTCAATCAGCCAATATATGTTGGTTTGAAATAGGGGATAAGTCTTTTTAAGGAGGCCACAAAGTATGAAAACTTACAAAAGATTCCTTATGAGCTCAGAGAGTCTGTGTTGCTTCCTAGCTTTCCTCAGTCCAAGGTTCACAAGTTGAGTTCAGAGTACAACCAGGCTCAGAGTTCGTTACACTATAATACCACATTTTAATGTCAGAATAGAAAAAATGATTAACTTTGATGCATTCAAATAATTTATCCCTTTAAAAAAGGAAAACAAAATAGGAGCTACCTATTTAGCCAACTCTAAATTAGCACTCACATAAAATCTTACTGAGATCCTTCCCAGAGGTTGCTATTCAGCATTAATAAATTAAGCCTGAAGATAAATTAGCCAGATGTTGCTCTCTGATTTTCACTTAACATGGACAGTAGCATTAGGCCCACAAGGAATGAATCATCTCA
>NW_007085540.1:0-1032 GCF_000164805.1 Carlito syrichta
AAGAGAAAAACATTGATACCTTGTGCCTCATCATGGGTTAAAACTTTTTCTCTTTGAAAAACACACTGTAAGCCAGGCTCGGTGGCTCAGCCTGTATTCCCGCACCTTTGGAAGGCTGAGGTGAGTGGATTGTCTGAGCCCGCGGGTTCGAGACACGTCTGGGCAATTTGGGGAGACCTCATCTCTACAATAAATCAAAAATTAGCTGGGCATGGTAGCGCGCACCTGTAGTTCCAGCTACTTGGAAGGCTGAGGTGGAAGGATCACTAGAGCCCAGCAGGTCAAGGCTGCGGTGGCCGGGAGTGGCCACTGCACTCCAGTCTGGGTGACAGAGTGAGACTCCAACTCAAAAAAAAAAGACACACTGTAAAGGAAACGAAAAGGCATGCCACACACTGGGAGAAAATACTTCCAAATCACATTGTAGCAGGAAAAATTAGAGAGATCGTGACACCAAGACTATTATAGGAAGTGGCACTTTATTATGCTGGCTAGCACAGCAGACCCGAGAATTTCATGCATTCAAATCAAGCTCGAGCACCCCAGAACAGGAGATGTGGGGTCTTATACCATCGTTTAGGTAAGGGAGGGGGGGGTCGTGTTGAGTGATTACATACTTCCTTTGGAAGCTTACAAGGTTGTACTCAGCAAAATCAGATTTCTCAAAGAACAAATGGTTTCCAGGAACTGCAGGTTTGTAAACTGTCAACTTCAGAAGGGGGGTTTTAGATCAGACTCTTTTCCATTTCTATGAAATAGCCAGTCTTTGGGCCATTTGGCCTTTCTTAAACAAAACCTGCCCAGGGACCTGGCAGGTCTTTAAAGTTGCAACTTGCCTTTCAAAAGGAAATACCTTTAACTGCTATCAACATTTCCTTCTTGCCACTGCGCTAGTGGCAGCCCAGGTGAGGCCAACTGCTGATCCCGAATCAGCCACATGTGTTTCTGTGTTTATTCACTCATCACACATGAAATATATTTGAGCATATGCTGCCTCCTGCCACAACATATCTGATTTGTGTCTAGAATACT
>NW_007085541.1:0-912 GCF_000164805.1 Carlito syrichta
AAATAAAAGATAAAAACACATGACATTGAAAGATGTTGAGTGGATACATGACTAGCTGTCTCAGGCCGCTTATGGCCTGCCAGCCATGGGTTGGACATGTCTGCATTAGACTGAGCTCATTCTAGTTGGACTGGGTCCCTGTACCCCAATCTGAAGCCTCTGGGCCTAACAAGGTGGTTGTGGAACCTGTACCTTGATCTTCCCCTGTTCATGAAATCCTGCCCGGTAACCCTGTGTCTGCATCGCCACTCTCCCGGAGCCCGTCACAGTAAGTGAAGGCAGCAGGGATGGAGGCAGGAGTCCACAGAAGGCTCCAGCTCTTCAAGGGCTTCTGCTGAGAGATTCGGCAAGCCCGGAGCCCGGACATCAGGCTTGTCCCAGTAGAAAGGAGTGTCACTCTTTCTACATGCGGGTGATGGATCATCTGTCTGGAGAATTGTGGCCAAGTAGGCAGCACAGCGCCAGCCAGGATGGGCCCCCTTCCTCTCTGGTGTTGCCCTGGAATCTTTGGGTTTGGGGGTTGTTTGGTCTCACTCCCCTCACAGCATGCCCGCATGTCTCTTGAGTAGGTAGGGGTTGTATTAACCAGCAGCTCTGTGCTGTGTGACCTGGGGCCAGCCTGTCGACCTCTCTGGGTCTCAATTCCCTCATCCTTGAAATGGGGGCACTAACACATCTCACTTGACTGAGCACATTGAGCAAAGTTACTTACATAAAGTCAAGATGGAAATAAGTACCTTGCGACGTCAATGGCACTCGAGATCATGACTGGTGTTGGTACCACCTACACAATGCGAGGATCGTGACATCTGACATACCTGTCTCCCCTGCTCCTTCCACTGGCCTATTGGGATGGGGCTTGCCACCATGCCCGGCTATATTTGATTTTTTTGTAAAGGTGAGGTCTTGTGA
>NW_007085542.1:0-997 GCF_000164805.1 Carlito syrichta
CCACACCGACACACACACACAAACACACACACACACACACAAACACACCCGAAAGACATGCTGTAGGAATTGCACACATGTATGAGGAATGTACACACCACCATTGAGCCGAGAACAATGCCTGCAGACAACAGCATAAGATCCACACCAAAACAGGCATATATCAGTGTGCATCCATCATACACAAGACGAGACAAACAGACAGGCAGACACCTAGTCCCACATGAATACCCCCCTTACCCCAAATCCCTGTCGGACACGCCATGCAAACTCACATAGAATGTTTGACTCAGAAGTGCCAAACATACACAAAGACAGTACGCAGAGCTATTTAAAAATTCGAGGAGTGGAGGAGTGGGAAGTGCACGGTAATTGCTACACCCAGGTCTCCTGAGCAGCAGAGACTGGAGGGAAGAGACCCCAAGAGCTTCACACTGGAGACTCACTGCCAAGCCCATTGAGCACAGTCCTGGGAGAAGTTTCCAGGGGAATTCTGGTGTGGGCTCACGGAGAGTGTCGCTACACACCTCCGTGCATGCGCGGGCACACACACACACACACACACACACACACACACACACACACAAACACACGGGTCAGGGACGAACACACTCCCACAGAATTAGAAAGAGCAAGAGCATGGCGAGCAAGTGGTAGCTGGGGAAGGAAGTTGTCATCTCTGGTGCCATAGGCAGCTGCCAGGAGAGCAGTGGATCCTGTAGACAGTGTGGTTGCTGGGTTGGGGGAGCTACCTACCAGAAAGGCAGCGTCCACCCAGGTGTGATCGTTCTTCATCTTGTCTTTTATTTTTGCATCACACTGATGCTTCTGATGACGACGTGGTGAATTCCAGGTGTTGCTTTGTGTTCCTCTCGGGTCCAATGACCCAGTGACCCTGTGTACAGAACACACTTTGCAGAGGTGGGGGGGCATGGGTGGTGTCGCCATTGGGCTGGAGGAAACAACGAGGCAGTGGAGTGAAGTTGGTGGGGCAGCA
>NW_007085543.1:0-795 GCF_000164805.1 Carlito syrichta
TTCTCCGGCGATCCTTCCGCCTCAGCCTTCCGAGTAGCCGGAATTACAGGCATGTGCCACCATGCCCGGCTGATTTTTTGATTTATTGTAGAGATGAGGTCTCGCTGCCCAGGCGGGTCTCGAACCCGCGGGCTCAGGCCATCCACTCACCTCAGCCTCCCAAAGGCGCGGGATTACAGGCTGAGCCACCGAGCCCGGCTAATCCCCACTCTTATGAAGCTTGCATGTCATGAAGGGAACAGATGATGAATAATGAATATAATAAGTAAATAGTAGAGTGTGGAAGAAAGTCATAAATGTGATGAAGAAAATAGAGCAGGACATGGGAGGATTGATCAGGAATGTTCATGGGATCATGGGTTGCAGCACTGAATGAGGTGGTCAGGGTAGGACTTGCTGAGTGGGTGAAATCTGAGTGAAAATTTGTAGTTATTTCAGGGAAGGGTGTTCCTGGTGGGGAGACAACTAGAGTAAAGGCCCAAAGGGGACTGAAGAACAGCAAAGAGACCAATGTATCTGGGCCAGATTAAGCAGGTGCTAGAGAGGAGGGAATAACATCAGAGAGGGACACTGTGCAGGGTATCCTGGTCCAGGCTGTTCTACTTACATCCCATCTCCAGACCACTACGGTTCAGCCCATTATTTGCAATTCCTTCCTGGGTGGCATTTGGAAGGTCCCAGTAACCCCTTCCAATATTTCACCTTTTTAGGGTGAGAGAGTTAAGACAGAATGCTCAGCACCAGCTGGGTTGGCAGGTCTGCTCGACCCGTGGATGCTGGCTCCCACAGAGCGCC
>NW_007085544.1:0-1384 GCF_000164805.1 Carlito syrichta
CCGGCTGATTTTTGATTTATTGTAGAGATGAGGTCTTGACAAGTTGCCCAGGTGGGTCTCGAAACCGCGGGCTCAGGCAATCCACTCACCTCAGCCTCCCAAAGGCACAGGATTACAGGCTGAACCACCGAGCCTGGCCTATTTTTTATTTTTAGCTTGGAAAATATCATTTATTTAGAAAGTACAATGGAGAAAAGGAGAGAGAAAGAGAGGAGATTCATTTCTCCAAGGTAGAGGGGTATCCAAAGCCAGGAAACATGGCCTGGTTATAGCTCCAAGAGTCACATCCACAGCAGAGTTTATCAAAGCAATAGCCACATATTTTTAATACAGTATGTTTGGGGAAAGTCCCTTACCTTTGGGACTAATTTATATGTGTAACTTGAATTTTTTCTTATCTATGACGTGCAAAGTAGCTACAGATACTGTGTTAATGTCAAGTGTCTTAGCCATAAAATCAGGGAATTTGGACTTAAAGTCTGAAATTGGAATGCTGGCAACCTTCCCTTTGGCCGGGAAAATGAGTAGGGCCACAGCATCTGTCTTTTAAAGTAAATCTTGCTCTTTTGGAGGTTTTATTCATGCCATGTTCTTGATAGAAGCTATGAGCCCTTAGAACCATTGTTAAACTTAACTCTGGGGCTGAAAAACAGTCCTTGTCAGTTTTCTTTTTCAAAGAGGTTTAATAGGCCTATCAGCAGTCTCATCGCAAATTTTTCTTTGAAAATACCTTGTTTCATTGCAGCCATAAATAAGGACAAATGTATGGACTTTGCAGCTACTTGGATGGATTTGGAGTCAATCATACTTAGTGATTTATCACAGAAACAAAGAACTGAGTTCCATATGTTCTCACTCATAAACAGACCTTGAACAATTATAATGCTATAAGAATGAGATTGGCAGTAGTGGGAAACTGCCAGGGGAGGGGTAGCCTGGGATTGGCAGTTGAGGGAAACTGGTAGGGGAGGGAGGGTCATACCTTATCAACAGGGTTACCTGCACGATCAATGTTTGTATATCTAACCCTGAATTGTACCCATCTCTATAATAAATAATAATTAAAAAAATTAAAAATTTAAAAAATACCTTGTGTCAATTCACCATCTTTACCCTCCTCTGGCTAGAACATATATGTACTTTCACTCTGCTTTTATCTTTAAAAAAAATGATTTCAAAGAGGTTAGTTAGAAGTAGAGCGAATATCTGCGTGCCTTCCACCTAGCATAAAAATTGTAAGGTACAGTCCAGCTTTCCTAGCCTTCCTTAACCCAGAGGACAGTGAAGGCTCCATGAACAGGAACAAACAGTTTGGAAAACAAATTCTGTCCCAATGGCTAGACAGCCCACAGACTTTCCCCAATTTTTGGTGGGTGGGAGGAAT
>NW_007085545.1:0-799 GCF_000164805.1 Carlito syrichta
GGGAGTTTTTGTATAATTTTTCTTTTTTTAAATAAAACTCTGCTGTACAATATGAAACTATCTCGTCTTCTGAAAACTCTGATTTTTACTTCAACTCAGTGTGGCTTCCCAGACTGTATTTGGGTTCCCCACCTTTGGAGAATATTTGTAAACTATGCATCTGACAAAGTACTAATATCTAGAATCTGCAAGGACTCAAACAACTGAAAAGAAAAAAATACCCTATTAAAAAGTGGGCTAAAACATAAACAGATATCTTTTTGAAAGAAAACACACAAATTGTTAAGAAACATGTTTTATTTACTCATACTACTAATTATCAGAGAAATTCAAATTAGAACCATGATAAGATATCATCTTACACCTTTCAGAATGGTTAAAATTAAAAAGTAATAAATAATGGACTTTGGTGAGAATTCAGGGACAAGGGAATGTTTATACACTGCTGGTAATATAGGTCACTTCAACCTCTGTGGAAAACAGTATGGAGATTTCTCAAGAATGAAAAATAGAAATGCCATTCAATCCAGCAATTTCAGTACTGTTTACTGAAAGGTACCTATAGAAACCTAGAAGAAATTTAGCTTATTCTTAATTTAGTCTTTTTGCCTCAGCATAACCATTAGACAGCATTCAAACATTCAACTGCAAAACAAGCAGCAGCCTATCCCATCCCCCTTGACAAATCTCCTTCAGATGCAAGATCAGGACAACCCAACCATTCATGATTTAGCATAATAATCTCCAGTAAACTTTTAGTTCCTTGTAAAGCTGAAAATAAAGATCACCCTTTGGCTGG
>NW_007085546.1:0-831 GCF_000164805.1 Carlito syrichta
TTGCTTTTCCAGCTACTTTAGGTGGCTTGTAGGTTGTGAATTTCTGTTCCTTCCATTTTCTTCAAGTGTGTTTGTAGGGATATAAATTCCACTCTTACTACAGCTTTCAGGGCATCCCAGACATTTTGGTAAGATGTTTCTTCATTTTCATTTGTTTCCAGGTATCTTTTGATCCCTGTTTTGATTTCGTCGTTGACCTAGGAGTTGTATAGCATCATGCTGTTTAGTGTCCATGTCTTTGTGGGTTTTGGGGGGACTTTGTTGGTGTCAATGTTTATTTTTAATCCACTGTGGTCCAAGATGGTGCTTGGTAGAATTGCAGTCCTTTTAAATTTTCTTATGCTTGATTTATGGCTGAGTATGTGGTCGATCTTAGAATATGTTCCATGTGGTGATGAGTAGAATGTGTATTCTGTGGTCTTTGGATGGAGTGTTCCGTAGGTATCAATTAAGTCCATTTGGTCTAAAGTCACATTGAGGTTCCGGATCTCCTTGCTGATTTTTTGTCCTGATGATGTCTAGGGTTGTGAGTGGGGTATTAAAGTCCCCAGTTATGATAGTGTTAGAGTCGATATCTTTCTTTAGTTTTCCAAGAAGGTGCTTTATGAAAGTTGGCGCACCTATGTTGGGTGCATATATGTTTAGGATAGATATTTCTTGTTGATGGATTGAGCCTTTTATCATTATGTAGTGGCCTTCTGTATCTTTTTTGATTTGTAATAGCTTGAAGGGTATTTTGTCTGAAATTAAGATCGCTACTCCTCCTTTCTTTTGTATTCCGTTCTCCTGAAAGTTTGTTTCCCATCCTCTTACTTTGAGTCTGTGGGTGCC